>NC_134362.1:114738286-115013338 GCF_048569485.1 Anomaloglossus baeobatrachus | reverse complement strand
GACTCAGACTCAGACTCACAGACTCAGACTCAGACTCAGACTCAGACTCACACTCAGACTCAGACTCAGACTCACACTCAGACTCCACACTCAGACTCACACTCAGACTCGACACTCAGACTCACACTCAGACTCACACTCAGACTCAGACTCAGACTCAGACTCAGACTCAGACTCAGACCTACAGTCACACTCAGACTCACACTCAGACTCACACTCACACTCAGACTCACACTCAGACTCACACTCAACTCAGACTCACACTCACACTCAACTCACACTCACACTCACACTCAGACTCAGACTCACACTCAGACTCTACTTACACTCACACTCAGACTCACACTCACACTCACACTCAGACTCAGACTCAGACTCAGACTCAGACTCAGACTCAGACTCACACTCAGACTCAGACTCAGACTCACACTCACACTCAGACTCACACTCACACTCAGACTCACACTCAGACTCACACTCAGACTCACACTCAGACTCACACTCAGACTCACACTCAGACTCAGACTCAGACTCAGACTCAGACTCAGACTCAGACTCACACTCAGACTCACAACTCAGACTCACACTCAGACTCACACTCAGACTCAGACTCACACTCAGACTCACACTCAGACTCACACTCAGACTCAGACTCACACTCAGACTCACACTCAGACTCACACTCAGACTCACACTCAGACTCACACTCAGACTCACACTCAGACTCAGACTCAGACTCAGACTCACACTCAGACTCACACTCAGACTCACACTCAGACTCACACTCAGACTCACACTCAGACTCACACTCAGACTCACACTCAGACTCACACTCAGACTCACACTCAGACTCACACTCAGACTCAGACTCACACTCACACTCAGACTCAGACTCAGACTCAGACTCAGACTCAGACTCAGACTCACACTCAGACTCACACTCAGACTCACACTCAGACTCACACTCAGACTCACACTCAGACTCACACTCAGACTCAGCACTCAGACTCAGACTCACACTCACCTCACACTCACACTCCAGACTCAGACTCAGACTCACACTCAGACTCAGACTTACACTCACACTCAGACTCAGACTCACACTCAGACTCAGACTTACACTCACACTCAGACTCAGACTCACACTCACACTTACACTCACACTCAGACTCAGACTTACACTCACACTCAGACTCACACTCACACTCAGACTCAGACTTACACTCACACTCAGACTCAGACTCACACTCAGACTCACCCTCAGACTCAGACTCAGACTCACACTCAGACTCACACTCAGACTCACACTCACACTCAGACTCACAATCAGACTCAGACTCACACTCACACTCAGACTCACACTCAGACTCACACTCAGACTCACACTCAGACTCACACTCAGACTCACACTCAGACTCACACTCACACTCAGACTCACAATCAACTCAGACCACACTCACACTCAGACTCACACTCAGACTCACACTCAGACTCACACTCACACTCACACTCAGACTCAGACTCACACTCAGACTCACACTCACACTCAGACTCAGACTCAGACTCAGACTCAGACTCAACTCACACTCAGACTCAGACTCAGACTCACACTCAGACTCACACTCAGACTCACACTCAGACTCAGACTTACACTCACACTCAGACTCAGACTCACACTCAGACTCACACTCACACTCAGACTCAGACTCAGACTCAGACTCACACTCAGACCCTCACACTCAGACTCACACTCAGACTCACACTCACGACTCACACTCAGACTCAGACTCACACTCACACACCTCAGACTCACACTCAGACTCACACTCAGACTCAGACTCAACTCACACTCAGACTCACACTCAGACTCACACTCAGACTCAGACTCACACTCAGACTCAGACTCACACTCACACTCAGACTCACTCAGACTCACACTCAGACTCACACTCAGACTCACACTCAGACTCACACTCAGACTCACACTCAGACTCACACTCAGACTCACACTCAGACTCAGACTCCAGACACTCAGACTCAGACTCAGACTCAGACTCAGACTCACACTCAGACTCACACTCAACTACACTCACACTCAGACTCACACTCAGACTCACACTCAGCACTCAGACTCACACTCACACTCAGACTCACACTCACACTCACGACTCAGACTCAGACTCACACTCAGACTCAGACTTACACTCACACTCAGACTCACACTCAGACTCACACTCAGACTCCACACTCAGACTCACACTCAGACTCACACTCAGACTCACACTCAGACTCAGACTCAGACTCAGACTCAGACTTACACTCACACTCAGACTCAGACTCAGACTCACACTCACACTCACACTCAGACTCAGACTCACACTCACACTCAGACTCACACTCACACTCAGACTCAGACTTACACTCACACTCAGACTCACGACTCAGACTCACACTCAGACTCACACTCAGACTCACACTCAGACTCACACTCAGACTCAGACTCAGACTCAGACTCAGACTCAGACTCAGACTCAGACTTACACTCACACTCAGACTCAGACTCACACTCACACTTACACTCACACTCAGACTCAGACTTACACTCACACTCAGACTCACACTCACACTCAGACTCAGACTTACACTCACACTCAGACTCAGACTCACACTCACACTCAGACTCAGACTTACACTCACACTCAGACTCAGACTCACACTCAGACTCACACTCAGACTCACACTCAGACTCACACTCAGACTCACACTCAGACTCACACTCACACTCAGACTCACACTCAGACTCAGCACTCAGACTCACAATCAGACTCACAATCAGACTCAGACTTACACTCACACTCAGACTCACACTCAGACTCACACTCAGACTCACACTCAGACTCACACTCAGACTCACACTCAGACTCAGACTCAGACTCAGACTCAGACTCAGACTCAGACTCACACTCACACTCAGACTCAGACTCACACTCACACTTACACTCACACTCAGACTCAGACTTACACTCACACTCAGACTCACACTCACACTCAGACTCAGACTTACACTCACACTCAGACTCAGACTCACACTCACACTCAGACTCAGACTTACACTCACACTCAGACTCAGACCACACTCAGACTCACACTCAGACTCACACTCAGACTCACACTCAGACTCACACTCAGACTCACACTCAGACTCACGACTCACACTCAGACTCACACTCAGACTCACACTCAGACTCACACTCAGACTCAGACTCAGACTCAGACTCAGACTCAGACTCACGACTCAGACTCAGACTCAGACTCACACTCAGACTCAGACTCAGACTCAGACTCACACTCAGACTCAGACTCAGACTCACACTCAGACTCACACTCAGACTCACACTCAGACTCACACTCAGACTCACACTCAGACTCAGACTCAGACTCAGACTCAGACTCAGACTCAGACTCAGACTTACACTCACACTCAGACTCAGACTCACACTCACACTCAGACTCACACTCAGACTCAGACTCACACTCACACTCAGACTCACACTCACACTCAGACTCAGACTCACACTCACACTCAGACTCAGACTCACACTCACACTCAGACTCAGACTCACACTCACACTCAGACTCAGACTCACACTCAGACTCACACTCAGACTCACACTCAGACTCACACTCAGACTCAACTCAGACTCACACTCACACTCAGACTCACACTCAGACTCACACTCAGACTCACACTCAGACTCACACTCAGACTCAGACTTACAACTCACACTCAGACTCACACTCAGACTCACACTCAGACTCACACTCAGACTCACACTCAGACTCAGACTCAGACTCAGACTCAGACTCAGACTCAGACTCAGACTCAGACTCAGACTCACACTCAGACTCAGACTCACACTCACACTCACACTCACACTCAGACTCAGACTCAGACTCAACTCAGACTCACACTCACACTCAGACTCAGACTCAGACTCACACTCAGACTCAGACTCTCAGATCCTCAGACTCACACTCAGACTCAGCACTCGACCTCAGACTCACACTCACACCTCAGACTCAGACTCAGACTCAGACTCACACTCAGACTCAGACTCAGACTCACACTCAGACTCACACTCAGACTCACACTCAGACTCACACTCAGACTCACACTCAGACTCACACTCACACTCAGACTCACACTCAGACTCACTCAGACTCACACTCAGACTCAGACTCAGACTCAACTCAGACTCACACTCAGACTCACTCACTCAACTCAGACTACACTCACACTCAGACTCACACTCACACTCACAATCAGACTCAGACTCAGACTCAGACTCAGACTCACACTCAGACTCAGACTCAGACTCACACTCAGACTCACACTCACACTCAGACTCACACTCAGACTCACTCACACTCACACTCAGACTCACACTCACACTCACACTCAGACTCAGACTCACACTCAGACTCAGACTCACACTCACACTCAGACTCACACTCAGACTCACACTCAGACTCACACTCAGACTCACACTCAGACTCACACTCAGACTCAGACTCAGACTCAGACTCAGACTCAGACTCACACTCAGACTCAGACTCAGACTCAGACTCAGACTCAACTCAGACTCAGACTCAGACTCAGACTCAGACTCAGACTCAGACTCAGACTCAGACTCACACTCACACTCAGACTCAGACTCAGACTCAGACTCAGACTCAGACTCACACTCAGACTCAGACTCAGACTCACACTCAGACTCAGACTCAGACTCAGACTCAGACTCAGACTCAGACTCAGACTCAGACTCACACTCAGACTCAGACTCACACTCACACTCAGACTCAGACTCAGACTCAGACTCAGACTCAGACTCAGACTCACACTCAGACTCAGACTCAGCTCAGACTCAGACTCAGACTCACACTCAGACTCAGACTCACACTCAGACTCAGACTTACACTCACACTCAGACTCACACTCAGACTCACACTCAGACTCACACTCAGACTCACACTCAGACTCAGACTCAGACTCAGACTCAGACTCACACTCACACTCAGACTCACACTCACACTCAGACTCACACTCAGACTCACTCAGACTCAGACTCACACTCAGACTCAGACTCACACTCACACTCAGACTCACACTCAGACTCACACTCAGACTCACACTCAGACTCACACTCAGACTCGACACTCAGACTCACACTCAGACTCACTCAGACTCAGACTCAGACTCACACTCAGACTCAGACTCACACTCAGACTCAGACTCAGACTCAGACTCAGACTCAGACTCAGACTCAGACTCAGACTCAGACTCAGACTCACATCACACTCAGACTCAGACTCAGACTCAGACTCAGACTCAGACTCAGACTCACACTCAGACTCAGACTCAGACTCACACTCAGACTCAGACTCAGACTCACCTCAGACTCAGACTCAGACTCACACTCAGACTCAGACTCAGACTCAGACTCAGACTCACACTCAGACTCAGACTCAGACTCAGACTCACACTCAGACTCAGACTCAGACTCACACTCACACTCAGACTCAGACTCAGACTCAGACTCAGACTCAACTCAGACTCACACTCAGACTCACACTCAGACTCACACTCAGACTCAGACTCAGACTCACACTCAGACTCAGACTCAGACTCAGACTCAGACTCACACTCAGACTCACACTCAGACTCAGACTCAGACTCAGACTCAGACTCAGACTCACACTCAGCTCACACTCAGACTCACACTCAGACTCACACTCAGACTCACACTCAGACTCAGACTCAGACTCAGACTCAGACTCAGACTCAGACTCAGACTCACACTCAGACTCAGACTCAGACTCACACTCAGACTCAGACTCAGACTCAGACTCACACTCAACTCAGACTCAGACTCAGACTCAGACTCAGACTCAGACTCACACTCAGACTCAAGACTCAGACTCAGACTCAGACTCACACTCAGACTCACACTCAGACTCAGACTCAGCACTCAGACTCAGACTCAGACTCAGACTCACACTCAGACTCAGACTCAGACTCACACTCAGACTCAGACTCACACTCAGACTCAGACTCAGACTCACACTCAGACTCAGACTCAGACTCAGACTCAGACTCAGACTCAGACTCAGACTCACACTCAGACTCAGACTCCAGACTCAGACTCACACTCAGACTCACACTCAGACTCAGACTCAGACTCAGACTCAGACTCACACTCAGACTCACACTCAACTCAGACTCAGACTCACACTCAGACTCACCGACTCAGACTCACACTCAGACTCAGACTCAGACTCACACTCAGACTCACACTCAGACTCAGACTCACACTCAGACTCACACTCACTACTCACACTCAGACTCAGACTCAGACTCAGACTCACACTCAGACTCAGACTCAGACTCAGACTCAGACTCAAGACTCAGACCTCAGACTCAGACTCACACTCAGACTCACACTCAGACTCACACTCAGACTCACTCAGACCTCAGACTCAGACTCAGACTCAGACTCAGACTCAGACTCAGACTCAGACTCACACTCACACTCAGACTCAGACTCAGACTCAGACTCAGACTCAGACTCACACTCAGACTCACACTCAGACTCACACTCAGACTCAGACTCAGACTCAGACTCAGACTCAGACTCAGACTCAGACTCACACTCAGACTCACACTCAGACTCAGACTCAGACTCAGACTCAGACTCAGACTCAACTCAGACTCACACTCAGACTCACACTCACACTCACACTCAGACTCACACTCAGACTCACACTCAGACTCACACTCAGACTCACACTCAGACTCACACTCAGACTCACACTCAGACTCACACTCAGACTCAGACTCAGACTCAGACTCAGACTCAGACTCAGACTCACACTCAGACTCAGACTCAGACTCACACTCAGACTCAGACTCAGACTCAGACTCAGACTCACACTCAGACTCACACTCAGACTCACACTCAGACTCACACTCAGACTCACACTCAGACTCAGACTCCCACTCAACTCAGACTCAGACTCAGACTCAGACCAGACTCAGACTCAGACTCAGACTCAGACTCAGACTCAGACTCAGACTCAGACTCACACTCAGACTCACACTCAGACTCACACTCAGACTCAGACTCAGACTCACACTCAGACTCAGACTCACACTCAGACTCACACTCAGACTCAGACTCAGACTCAGACTCAGACTCACACTCACACTCAGACTCAGACTCACACTCACACTCACACTCAGACTCAGACTCAGACTCAGACTCAGACTCAGACTCAGACTCACACTCAGACTCAGACTCAGACTCAGACTCACACTCACACTCACACTCAGACTCACACTCAGACTCAACACTCAGACTCAGACTCAGACTCAGACTCAGACTCACACTCAGACTCAGACTCAGACTCAGACTCACACTCACACTCACACTCAGACTCACACTCACACTCACACTCAGACTCAGACTCAGACTCAGACTCAGACTCACACTCAGACTCAGACTCCACTCAGACTCAGACTCAGACTCAGACTCAGACTCAGACTCACACTCAGACTCACACTCAGACTCACACTCAGACTCAGACTCACACTCCTCAGACTCAGACTCACACTCACACTCAGACTCAGACTCACACTCACACTCAGACTCAGACTACACTCACACTCAGACTCAGACTCACACTCAGACCACACTCAGACTCACCTCAGACTCACACTCAGACTCACACTCAGACTCACACTCACTCAGACTCACCTCAGACTCAGCACTCAGACTCACAATCAGACTCAGACCTCCAGACTCAGACTCACACTCAGACTCAGACTCAGACTCAGACTCAGACTCACACTCACACTCAGACTCACACTCAACTCAGACTCAGACTCAGCACTCAGACTCAGACTCAGACCACACTCAGACTCACACTCAGACTCAGACTCACACTCAGACTCAGACTCAGACTCACACTCAGACTCACTCAGACTCACACTCACACTCAGACTCACACTCAGACTCACACTCAGACTCAGACTCACACTCACACTCAGACTCACACTCAGCACTCAGACTCACACTCACACTCACTCACACTCAGACTCACACTCAACTCAGACTCACACTCAGACTCAGACTTACACTCACACTCAGACTCACACTCAGACTCACACTCAGACTCACTCAGACTCACACTCAGACTCAACTCACACTCAGACTCAGACTCACACTCAGACTACACTCAGACTCAGACTCAGACTCACACTCAGACTCAACTCACACTCAGACTCAGACTCAGACTCAGACTCACACTCAGACTCAGACTCAACTCACACTCAGACTCAGACTCAGACTCACACTCAGACTCAGACTCACACTCAGACTCAGACTCACACTCAGACTCAGACTCAGACTCAGACTCAGACTCACACTCAGACCAGACTCAGACTCACACTCAGACTCACACTCAGACTCACACTCAGACTCACACTCACACTCAGCACTCAGACTCACACTCACTCAGACTCAACTCACACTCAGACTCAACTCAGACTCACACTCAGACTCAGACTCAGACTCAACCAACTCAGACTCACACTCAGACTCAGACTCAGACTCAGACTCACTCAGACTCACACTCACACTCAGACTCAGACTCACACTCACACTCGACTCACACTCAGACTCAGACTCACACTCACACTCAGACTCACACTCAGGCACTCAGACTCAGACTCACTCACACTCAGACTCAGACTCAGACTCACACTCAGACTCACACTCAGACTCACACTCAGACTCAACTCACACTCACACTCAGACTCACACTCAGACTCACACTCAGACTCACACTCAGACTCAGACTCAGACTCAGACTCACTCAGACTCACACTCAGACTCAGACTCAGACTCACACTCAGACTCAGACTACACTCACACTCAGACTCACACTCAGACTCAGACTCACACTCACACTCAGACTCAGACTCACACTCAGACTCAGACTCACACTCAGACTCAGACTCACACTCAACTCACACTCAGACTCACACTCAGACTCACACTCAGACTCACACTCAGACTCAGACTCAGACTCACACTCAGACTCACACTCAGACTCAACTCAGACTCACACTCAGACTCAGACTCACACTCAGACTCACTCAGACTCACACTCAGACTCACACTCAGACTCAGCACTCAGACTCACACTCAGACTCAGACTCAGACTCACACTCAGACTCAGACTCAGACTCAGACTCAGACTCACACTCAGACTCACACTCACACTCAGACTCAGACTCACACTCACTCAGACTCAGACTCACACTCACACTCAGACTCAGACTCACACTCAGACTCAGACTCACACTCACACTCAGACTCAGACTCACACTCAGACTCAGACTCACACTCAGACTCAACTCAGACTCAGACTCAGACACTTACACTCAGACTCAGACTCAGACTCACACTCACACTCAGACTCACACTCACACTCACACTCAGACTCACACTCACACTCAGACTCAGACTCACACTCAGACTCAGACTCAGACTCACACAGACTCACACTCAGACTCACACTCAGACTCACACTCAGACTCACACTCAGACTCAGACTCACACTCAGACTCAGACTCACACTCAGACTCAGACTCACACTCAGACTCAGACTCAGACTCACACTCAGACTCACACTCAGACTCAGACTCAGACTCACACTCAGACTCACACTCAGACTCACACTCAGACTCACACTCAGACTCAGACTCACACTCAGACTCACACTCAGACTCACACTCAGACTCAGACTCAGACTCAGACTCAGACTCACACTCAGACTCACACTCAGACTCACACTCAGACTCACACTCAGACTCAGACTCAGACTCACACTCAGACTCACACTCAGACTCACACTCACACTCAGACTCACACTCAGACTCACACTCAGACTCACACTCAGACTCAGACTCACACTCACACTCAGACTCACACTCAGACTCACACTCAGACTCAGACTCACACTCACACTCAGACTCACACTCAACTCAGACTCAGACTCAGACTCAGACTCAGACTCAGACTCACACTCAGACTCAGACTCACACTCACACTCAGACTCACACTCACCTCAGACTCAGACTACACTCACACTCAGACTCACACTCAGACTCACACTCAGACTCAGACTCAGACTCACACTCACACTCAGACTCAGACTCACCAGACTCACACTCAGACTCACACTCAGACTCAGACTCAGACTCACACTCAGACTCACACTCAGACTCACACTCAGACTCAGACTCAGCACTCAGACTCACACTCAGACTCACACTCAGACTCACACTCAGACTCACACTCAGACTCACACTCAGACTCAACTCAGACTCAGACTCACACTCACACTCAGACTCACACTCAGACTCAGACTCAGACTCAACTCAGACTCACACTCAGACTCAGACTCAGACTCACACTCAGACTACACTCACACTCAGACTCAGACTCACACTCAGACTCACACTCAGACTCACACTCACTCAGACTCAGACTCACACTCAGACTCACACTCACACTCAGACTCAGACTCAGACTCACGACTCAGACTCACACTCAGACTCAGACTCAGACTCACACTCAGACTCACACTCAGACCACACTCAGACTCACGACTCACACTCACACTCAGACTCACGACTCAGACTCACACCAGACTCAGACTACACTCACACTCAGACTCAGACTCAGACTCAGACTCACACTCACAGACTCACACTCAACTCAGACTCAGACTCAGACTCAGACTCACACTCAACTCGACTTACACTCAACTCAGACTCAGACTCAGACTCAGACTCACACTCAGACTCACACTCACACTCACACTCACACTCAGACTCAGACTCAGACTCACACTCAGACTCACACTCAGACTCAGACTCAGACTCAAGACTCACACTCAGACTCACACTCAGACTCAGACTCACACTCAGACTCAGACTCAGACTCACACTCAGACTCACACTCAGACTCACACTCAGACTCACACTCAGACTCACACTCAGACTCAGACTCACACTCAGACTCACACTCAGACTCACACTCAGACTCACGACTCACACTCAGACTCACACTCACACTCAGACTCAGACTCAGACTCACACTCAGCACTCAGACTCACACTCACACTCAGACTCAGACTCACACTCAGACTCACACTCACTCACACTCAGACTCAGACTCACACTCACACTCACACTCACACTCAGACTCAGACTCAGACTCACACTCAGACTCACACTCACACTCAGACTCAGACTACACTCCACTCAGACTCAGACTCACACTCAGACTCACACTCAGACTCACACTCAGACTCACACTCAGACTCAGCACTCACACTCAGACTCACACTCAGACTCACACTCAGACTCACACTCAGACTCACACTCACACTCAGACTCACACTCAGACTCACACTCAGACTCACACTCAGACTCACACTCAGACTCAGACTCAGACTCACACTCAGACTCACACTCAGACTCACACTCAGACTCACACTCAGACTCAGACTCACACTCAGACTCACACTCACACTCAGACTCAGACTCACACTCACACTCAGACTCAGCACTCACACTCAGACTCAGACTCACCACTCAGACTCACACTCAGACTCACACTCAGACTCTCAGACTCAGACTCACACTCAGACTCAGACTCACACTCAGACTCACACTCAGACTCAGACTCAGACTCACACTCAGACTCACACTCACACTCACACTCAGACTCACACTCACACTCAGACTCAGACTCAGACTCACACTCAGACTCACACTCAGACTCACAACTCACTCAGACTCACACTCAGACTCACACTCAGACTCAGACTCACACTCAGACTCACACTCAGACTCACACTCAGACTCACACTCAGACTCACACTCAGACTCAGACACTCACACTCAGACTCAGACTCACACTCACACTCAGACTCACACTCAGACTCACACTCACACTCACACTCAGACTCAGACTCAGACTCAGACTCACACTCAGACTCACACTCAGACTCACACTCAGACTCACTCAGACTCAGACTCAGACTCAGACTCACACTCAGACTCACGACTCAGCTCTCAGACTCAGACTCAGACTCACACTCAGACTCACTCAGACTCAGACTCAGACTCAGACTCACACTCAGACTCACACTCAGACTCAGACTCAGACTCAGACTCAGCACCTCAGACTCACACTCAGACTCACACTCAGACTCACACTCAGACTCACACTCAGACTCACACTCAGACTCACACTCAGACTCACACTCAGACTCACACTCAGACTCACACTCAGACTCAGACTCAGACTCTCACCACGACTCACACTCAGACTCAGACCTCAGACTCACACTCAGACTCAGACTCAGACTCTCACTCAGACTCAGACTCACACTCAGACTCAGACTCACTCACACCAGACTCACACTCAGACTCACACTACACTCAGCACTCAGACTCAGACTTCTCACACTCAGACTCACACTCAGCACTCAGACTCAGACTCAGACTCAGACTCAGACTCAGACTCACACTCAGACTCAGACTCAGACTCACACTCACCACTCACACTCACACTCACACTCAGACTCACTCAACTCAGACTCACACTCAGACTCAGACTCAGACTCACACTCACACTCAGACTCACACTCAGACTCAGACTCAGACTCACACTCAGACTCACGACTCAGACTCACACTCAGACTCAGACTCAGACTCACACTCAGACTCACACTCAGACTCAGCACTCAGACTCACACTCAGACTCAGACTCAGACTCAGACTCACACTCACACTCAGACTCACTCAGACTCAGACTCAGCTCACACTCAGACTCACACTCACACTCACGACTCAGACTCACACTCAGACTCACGACTCAGACTCAGACTCAGACTCAGACTCACTCAGACTCACACTCAGACTCACACTCAGACTCACACTCACACAGCTCAGACTCAGACTCAGACTCACACTCAGACTCACACTCAGACTCAGCCTCAACTCACTCAGACTCAGACTCAGACTCAGACTCACACTCAACTCACACTCAGACTCAGACTCAGACTCAGACTCAGACTCAGACTCAGACTCACACTCAGACTCACACTCAGACTCACACTCAGACTCACACTCAGACTCACACTCAGACTCACACTCAGACTCACACTCAGACTCAGACTCACACTCACACTCAGACTCACACTCAGACTCAGACTCAGACTCACACTCAGACTCAGACTTACACTCACACTCAGACTCACACTCAGGACTCAGACTTACACTCACACTCAGACTCAGACTCACACTCACACTTACACTCACACTCAGACTCAGACTTACACTCACACTCAGACTCACACTCACACTCAGACTCAGACTTACACTCACACTCAACTCAGACTCACACTCAGACTCACACTCAGACTCACACTCAGACTCACACTCAGACTCACACTCAGACTCACACTCAGACTCACACTCACACTCAGACTCACAATCAGACTCAGACTCACACTCACACTCAGACCACACTCAGACTCACACTCAGACTCACACTCAGACTCACACTCAGACTCACACTCACACTCACACTCAGACTCAGACTCAGACTCACACTCAGACTCACACTCACACTCACACTCAGACTCAGACTCAGACTCAGACTCAGACTCAGACTCAGACTCAGACTCACACTCAGACTCACACTCAGACTCACACTCAGACTCAGACTTACACTCACACTCAGACTCAGACTCACACTCAGACTCACACTCAGACTCACACTCAGACTCACACTCACACTCAGACTCACACTCAGACTCACACTCACACTCAGACTCAGACTTACACTCAGACTCAGACTCAGACTCAGACTCAGACTCACACTCAGACTCAGACTCAGACTCACACTCAGACTCACACTCAGACTCAGACTACACTCACACTCAGACTCAGACTCACACTCAGACTCACACTCAGACTCACACTCAGACTCACACTCACACTCAGACTCACACTCAGACTCACACTCACACTCAGACTCAGACTACACTCACAATCAGACTCAGACTCACACTCAGACTCACAATCAGACTCAGACTCACACTCAGACTCACACTCAGACTCAGACTCAGACTCACACTCAGACTCAGACTTACACTCACACTCAGACTCAGACTCACACTCAGACTCAGACTTACACTCACACTCAGACTCAGACTCAGACTCAGACTCAGACTCAGACTCACACTCAGACTCAGACTCAGACTCAGACTCAGACTCACACTCAGACTCAGACTACACTCACACTCAGACTCAGACTTACACTCACACTCAGACTCACACTCAGACTCACACTCAGACTCACACTCAGACTCACACTCAGACTCACACTCAGACTCAGACTCAGACTCAGACTCAGACTCAGACTCAGACTTACAGTCACACTCGACTCACACTCAGACTCACACTCACACTCAGACTCACACTCAGACTCACACTCACACTCAGACTCACACTCACACTCAGACTCACACTCACCTCACACTCAGACTCAGACTCACACTCAGACTCAGACTTACACTCACACTCAGACTCACACTCACACTCACGACTCAGACTCAGACTCAGACTCAGACTCAGACTCAGACTCAGACTCACACTCAGACTCAGACTCAGACTCACACTCACACTCAGACTCACGACTCACACTCACACTCACACTCAGACTCACACTCAGACTCACACTCAGACTCACACTCAGACTCAGACTCAGACTCAGACTCAGACTCAGACTCAGACTCACACTCAGACTCACACTCAGACTCACACTCAGACTCACACTCAGACTCAGACTCACACTCAGACTCACACTCAGACTCACACTCAGACTCAGACTCACACTCAGACCACACTCAGACTCACACTCAGACTCACACTCAGACTCACACTCAGACTCAGACTCAGACTCAGACTCACACTCAGACTCACACTCAGACTCACACTCAGACTCACACTCAGACTCACACTCAGACTCACCTCAGACTCACACTCAGACTCAGACTCACACTCACACTCAGACTCAGACTCAGACTCAGACTCAGACTCACACTCAGACTCACACTCAGACTCACACTCAGACTCACACTCAGACTCACACTCAGACTCACACTCAGACTCACACTCAGACTCAGACTCACACTCACACTCACACTCACACTCAGACTCAGACTCAGACTCACACTCAGACTCAGACTTACACTCACACTCAGACTCAGACTCACACTCAGACTCAGACTTACACTCACACTCAGACTCAGACTCACACTCACACTTACACTCACACTCAGACTCAGACTTACACTCACACTCAGACTCACACTCACACTCAGACTCAGACTTACACTCACACTCAGACTCAGACTCACACTCAGACTCACACTCAGACTCACACTCAGACTCACACTCAGACTCACACTCAGAATCACACTCACACTCAGACTCACAATCAGACTCAGACTCACACTCACACTCAGACTCACACTCAGACTCACACTCAGACTCAACTCAGACTCACACTCAGACTCACACTCAGACTCACACTCACACTCAGACTCACAATCAGACTCAGACTCACACTCACACTCAGACTCACACTCAGACTCACACTCAGACTCACACTCACACTCACACTCAGACTCAGACTCACACTCAGACTCACACTCACACTCAGACTCAGACTCAGACTCAGACTCAGACTCAGACTCACACTCAGACTCAGACTCAGACTCACACTCAGACTCACACTCAGACTCACACTCAGACTCAGACTTACACTCACACTCAGACTCAGACTCACACTCAGACTCACACTCACACTCAGACTCAGACTCAGACTCAGACTCACACTCAGACTCACACTCAGACTCACACTCAGACTCACACTCACACTCACACTCAGACTCAGACTCACACTCAGACTCACACTCAGACTCACACTCACACTCAGACTCACACTCACACTCAGACTCACACTCACACTCACACTCAGACTCAGACTCACACTCAGACTCAGACTTACACTCACACTCAGACTCACACTCAGACTCACACTCAGACTCACACTCAGACTCACACTCAGACTCACACTCAGACTCACCTCAGACTCACACTCAACTCAGACTCAGACTCAGACTCAGACTCAGACTCAGACTTACACTCACACTCAGACTCACACTCAGACTCACACTCACACTCAGACTCACACTCAGACTCACACTCACACTCAGACTCACACTCACACTCAGACTCACACTCACACTCACACTCAGACTCAGACTCACTCAGACTCAGACTTACACTCACACTCAGACTCACACTCAGACTCACACTCAGACTCACACTCAGACTCACACTCAGACTCACACTCAGACTCAGACTCAGACTCAGACTCAGACTCAGACTCAGACTCAGACTTACACTCACACTCAGACTCAGACTCACACTCACACTTACACTCACACTCAGACTCAGACTTACACTCACACTCAGACTCACACTCACACTCAGACTCAGACTTACACTCACACTCAGACTCAGACTCAGACTCACACTCAGACTCACACTCAGACTCACACTCAGACTCACACTCAGACTCAGACTCAGACTCAGACTCAGACTCAGACTCAGACTCAGACTTACACTCACACTCAGACTCAGACTCACACTCACACTTACACTCACACTCAGACTCAGACTTACTCACACTCAGACTCACACTCACACTCAGACTCAGACTTACACTCACACTCAGACTCAGACTCACACTCACACTCAGACTCAGACTTACACTCACACTCAGACTCAGACTCACACTCAGACTCACACTCAGACTCACACTCAGACTCACACTCAGACTCACACTCAGACTCACACTCACACTCAGACTCACACTCAGACTCACACTCAGACTCACAATCAGACTCACAATCAGACTCAGACTTACACTCACACTCAGACTCACACTCAGACTCACACTCAGACTCACACTCAGACTCACACTCAGACTCACACTCAGACTCAGACTCAGACTCAGACTCAGACTCAGACTCACACTCACACTCAGACTCAGACTCACACTCACACTTACACTCACACTCAGACTCAGACTTACACTCACACTCAGACTCACACTCACACTCAGACTCAGACTTCACTCACACTCAGACTCAGACTCACACTCACACTCAGACTCAGACTTACACTCACACTCAGACTCAGACTCACACTCAGACTCACACTCAGACTCACACTCAGACTCACACTCAGACTCACACTCAGACTCACACTCACACTCAGACTCACACTCAGACTCACACTCAGACTCACACTCAGACTCACAATCAGACTCAGACTCAGACTCAGACTCAGACTCACACTCAGACTCAGACTCAGACTCAGACTCAGACTCACACTCACACTCAGACTCACACTCACACTCAGACTCACACTCAGACTCACACTCAGACTCACACTCAGACTCACACTCAGACTCAGACTCAGACTCAGACTCAGACTCAGACTTACACTCACACTCAGACTCACACTCACACTTACACTCACACTCAGACTCAGACTTACACTCACACTCAGACTCACACTCACACTCAGACTCAGACTTACACTCACACTCAGACTCAGACTCACACTCACACTCAGACTCAGACTTACACTCACACTCAGACTCAGACTCACACTCAGACTCACACTCAGACTCACACTCAGACTCACACTCAGACTCACACTCAGACTCACACTCAACTCAGACTCACACTCAGACTCACACTCAGACTCACAATCAGACTCACAATCAGACTCAGACTTACACTCACACTCAGACTCACACTCAGACTCACACTCAGACTCACACTCAGACTCACACTCAGACTCACACTCAGACTCAGACTCACTCAGACTCAGACTCAGACTCAGACTCACACTCACACTCAGACTCAGACTCACACTCACACTTACACTCACACTCAGACTCAGACTTACACTCACACTCAGACTCACACTCACACTCAGACTCAGACTTACACTCACACTCAGACTCAGACTCACACTCAGCACTCACACTCAGACTACACTCACACTCAGACTCAGACTCACACTCAGACTCACACTCAGACTCACACTCAGACTCACACTCAGACTCACACTCACACTCAGACTCACACTCAGACTCACACTCAGACTCACAATCAGACTCAGACTCAGACTCAGACTCAACTCACACTCAGACTCAGACTCAGACTCACACTCAACTCAGCACTCACACTCAGACTCACACTCACTACTCAGACTCACACTCACACTCAGACTCACACTCAGACTCACACTCAGACTCAGACTCACACTCAGACTCAGACTTACACTCACACTCAGACTCAGACTCAGACTCACACTCAGACTCACACTCAGACTCACACTCAGACTCACACTCAGACTCACACTCAGACTCAGACTCAGACTCACACTCACACTCAGACTCACACTCACACTCAGACTCACACTCACACTCAGCACTCAGACTCAGACTCACACTCAGACTCAGACTACACTCACACTCAGACTCACACTCAGACTCACACTCAGACTCACACTCAGACTCACACTCAGACTCACACTCAGACTCACACTCAGACTACACTCAGACTCAGACTCAGACTCACACTAAGACTCAGACTCACACTCAGACTCAGACTCAGACTCAGACTCAGACTCAGACTCAGACTCAGACTCACACTCACACTCACACTCAGACTCAGACTCAGACTCAGACTCAGACTCAGACTCAGACTCACACTCAGACTCAGACTCAGACTCAGACTCAGACTCAGACTCACACTCAGACTCAGACTCAGACTCACACTAAGACTCAGACTCACTCAACTCAGACTCAGACTCAGACTCAGACTCAGACTCAGACTCACACTCACACTCAGACTCAGACTCAGACTCAGACTCAGACTCAGACTCACACTCAGACTCAGACTCAGACTCAGACTCAGACTCACACTCAGACTCACACTCAGACTCACACTCAGACTCACACTCAGACTCACACTCAGACTCAGACTCAGACTCAGACTCACACTCAGACTCACACTCAGACTCACACTCAGACTCAGACTCAGACTCAGACTCAGACTCAGACTCACACTCAGACTCAGACTCAGACTCAGACTCAGACTCAGACTCAGACTCAGACTCAGACTCACACTCACACTCAGACTCACACTCAGACTCACAATCAGACTCAGACTCAGACTCAGACTCAGACTCACACTCAGACTCAGACTCAGACTCAGACTCACACTCAGACTCACACTCAGACTCACACTCAGACTCAGACTCAGACTCAGACTCAGACTCAGACTCTGACTCAGACTCACACTCAGACTCAGACTCAACTCAACTCAGACTCAGACTCAGACTCAGACTCAGACTCAGACTCAGACTCAGACTCAGACTCAGACTCACACTCAGACTCAGACTCAGACTCACACTCAGACTCAGACTCAGACTCAGACTCAGACTCACACTCAGACTCACACTCAGACTCACACTCAGACTCACACTCAGACTCAGACTCACACTCAGACTCAGACTCCCACTCAGACTCAGACTCAGACTCAGACTCAGACTCAGACTCAGACTCACACTCAGACTCAGACTCAGACTCAGACTCAGACTCAGACTCAGACTCAGACTCACACTCAGACTCACACTCAGACTCAGACTCAACTCAGACTCAGACTCAGACTCAGACTCAGACTCACACTCAGACTCAGACTCAGACTCAACTCAACTCAGACTCAGACTCAGACTCACACTCAGACTCACACTCAGACTCACACTCAGACTCACACTCAGACTCACACTCAGACTCACACTCAGACTCACACTCAGACTCAGACTCAGACTCACACTCAGACTCAGACTCAGACTCAGACTCACACTCAGACTCACTCTCAGACTCACACTCAGACTCACACTCAGACTCAGACTCAGACTCAGACTCAGACTCAGACTCACACTCAGACTCAGACTCAGACTCAGACTCAGACTCAGACTCAGACTCAGACTCACACTCACACTCAGACTCACACTCAGACTCACAATCAGACTCAGACTCAGACTCAGACTCAGACTCACACTCAGACTCAGACTCAGACTCAGACTCACACTCAGACTCACACTCAGACTCACACTCAGACTCAGACTCAGACTCAGACTCAGACTCAGACTCAGACTCAGACTCACACTCAGACTCAGACTCAGACTCAGACTCAGACTCAGACTCAGACTCAGACTCAGACTCAGACTCAGACTCAGACTCAGACTCACACTCAGACTCAGACTCAGACTCACACTCAGACTCAGACTCAGACTCAGACTCAGACTCACACTCAGACTCACACTCAGACTCACACTCAGACTCACACTCAGACTCAGACTCACACTCAGACTCAGACTCACACTCAGACTCAGACTCAGACTCAGACTCAGACTCAGACTCAGACTCACACTCAGACTCAGACTCAGACTCAGACTCAGACTCAGACTCAGACTCAGACTCACACTCAGACTCACACTCAGACTCAGACTCAGACTCAGACTCAGACTCAGACTCAGACTCAGACTCACACTCAGACTCAGACTCAGACTCAGACTCAGACTCAGACTCAGACTCAGACTCACACTCAGACTCACACTCAGACTCACACTCAGACTCACACTCAGACTCACACTCAGACTCACACTCAGACTCACACTCAGACTCACACTCAGACTCACACTCAGACTCAGACTCAGACTCAGACTCACACTCAGACTCACACTCAGACTCACACTCAGACTCAGACTCAGACTCAGACTCAGACTCAGACTCAGACTCACACTCAGACTCAGACTCAGACTCAGACTCAGACTCAGACTCAGACTCACACTCAGACTCACACTCAGACTCACACTCAGACTCACACTCAGACTCACACTCAGACTCACACTCAGACTCAGACTCAGACTCAGACTCACACTCAGACTCAGACTCAGACTCAGACTCAGACTCAGACTCAGACTCAGACTCACACTCAGACTCACACTCAGACTCACACTCAGACTCAGACTCACACTCAGACTCACACTCAGACTCAGACTCACACTCAGACTCAGACTCACACTTACACTCAGACTCAGACTCACACTCACACTCACACTCAGACTCAGACTCAGACTCAGACTCAGACTCAGACTCAGACTCACACTCAGACTCAGACTCAGACTCAGACTCAGACTCAGACTCACACTCAGACTCAGACTCAGACTCAGACTCACACTCACACTCACACTCAGACTCACACTCAGACTCACACTCAGACTCAGACTCAGACTCAGACTCAGACTCACACTCAGACTCAGACTCAGACTCAGACTCACACTCACACTCACACTCAGACTCACACTCAGACTCACACTCAGACTCAGACTCAGACTCAGACTCAGACTCACACTCAGACTCAGACTCACACTCAGACTCAGACTCAGACTCAGACTCACACTCAGACTCACACTCAGACTCACACTCAGACTCAGACTCAGACTCAGACTCACACTCACACTCAGACTCAGACTTACACTCACACTCAGACTCAGACTCACACTCACACTCAGACTCAGACTTACACTCACACTCAGACTCAGACTCACACTCAGACTCACACTCAGACTCACACTCAGACTCACACTCAGACTCACACTCACACTCAGACTCACACTCAGACTCACACTCAGACTCACAATCAGACTCAGACTCAGACTCAGACTCAGACTCACACTCAGACTCAGACTCAGACTCAGACTCAGACTCACACTCACACTCAGACTCACACTCACACTCAGACTCACACTCACACTCAGACTCACACTCACACTCACACTCAGACTCAGACTCACACTCAGACTCAGACTCACACTCAGACTCAGACTTACACTCACACTCAGACTCACACTCAGACTCACACTCACACTCAGACTCACACTCAGACTCACACTCAGACTCAGACTCAGACTCAGACTCAGACTCACACTCACACTCAGACTCACACTCACACTCAGACTCACACTCACACTCACACTCAGACTCAGACTCACACTCAGACTCAGACTTACACTCACACTCAGACTCACACTCAGACTCACACTCAGACTCACACTCAGACTCACACTCAGACTCACACTCACACTCAGACTCACACTCACACTCAGACTTACACTCAGACTCAGACTCAGACTCACACTAAGACTCAGACTCACACTCAGACTCAGACTCAGACTCAGACTCAGACTCAGACTCAGACTCAGACTCAGACTCACACTCAGACTCAGACTCAGACTCAGACTCAGACTCAGACTCAGACTCAGACTCACACTCAGACTCAGACTCAGACTCAGACTCAGACTCACACTCAGACTCAGACTCACACTAAGACTCAGACTCACACTAAGACTCAGACTCAGACTCAGACTCAGACTCAGACTCAGACTCAGACTCAGACTCAGACTCAGACTCAGACTCACACTCAGACTCACACTCAGACTCACACTCAGACTCACACTCAGACTCACACTCAGACTCAGACTCAGACTCACACTAAGACTCAGACTCACACTCAGACTCAGACTCAGACTCAGACTCAGACTCAGACTCACACTCACACTCACACTCACACTCAGACTCAGACTCAGACTCAGACTCAGACTCAGACTCACACTCAGACTCAGACTCAGACTCACACTCAGACTCACACTCAGACTCACACTCAGACTCACACTCAGACTCACACTCAGACTCACACTCAGACTCACACTCAGACTCAGACTCACACTCAGACTCACACTCAGACTCACACTCAGACTCACACTCAGACTCACACTCAGACTCACACTCAGACTCACACTCAGACTCAGACTCAGACTCACACTCAGACTCAGACTCAGACTCAGACTCACACTCAGACTCAGACTCACACTCAGACTCACACTCAGACTCACACTCAGACTCACACTCAGACTCAGACTCACACTCAGACTCAGACTCAGACTCAGACTCAGACTCAGACTCAGACTCAGACTCACACTCAGACTCACACTCAGACTCAGACTCAGACTCAGACTCAGACTCACACTCAGACTCACACTCAGACTCACACTCAGACTCACACTCAGACTCAGACTCAGACTCAGACTCACACTCAGACTCACACTCAGACTCAGACTCAGACTCACACTCAGACTCAGACTCAGACTCACACTCAGACTCACACTCAGACTCAGACTCAGACTCACACTCAGACTCAGACTCAGACTCACACTCAGACTCACACTCAGACTCAGACTCACACTTACACTCAGACTCAGACTCAGACTCACACTCACACTCAGACTCACACTCAGACTCAGACTCAGACTCAGACTCAGACTCAGACTCAGACTCAGACTCACACTCAGACTCAGACTCACACTCACACTCACACTCAGACTCACACTCAGACTCACACTCAGACTCACACTCAGACTCAGACTCAGACTCAGACTCACACTCAGACTCACACTCAGACTCACACTCAGACTCAGACTCAGACTCAGACTCAGACTCACACTCAGACTCACACTCAGACTCAGACTCAGACTCAGACTCACACTCAGACTCACACTCAGACTCACACTCACACTCAGACTCAGACTCAGACTCAGACTCAGACTCAGACTCACACTCAGACTCAGACTCAGACTCACACTCAGACTCAGACTCAGACTCACACTCAGACTCACACTCAGACTCAGACTCACACTTACACTCAGACTCAGACTCAGACTCACACTCACACTCACACTCAGACTCAGACTCAGACTCAGACTCAGACTCACACTCAGACTCACACTCGGACTCACACTCACACTCAGACTCAGACTCAGACTCAGACTCAGACTCAGACTCAGACTCAGACTCAGACTCACACTCAGACTCAGACTCAGACTCACACTCAGACTCAGACTCAGACTCACACTTACACTCAGACTCACACTCAGACTCAGACTCAGACTCAGACTCAGACTCAGACTCACACTCAGACTCAGACTCAGACTCACACTCACACTCAGACTCACACTCAGACTCAGACTCACACTCACACTCAGACTCAGACTCAGACTCAGACTCAGACTCACACTCACACTTACACTCAGACTCAGACTCACACTTACACTCAGACTCAGACTCAGACTCACACTCAGACTCACACTCAGACTCAGACTCAGACTCAGACTCAGACTCACACTCACACTTACACTCAGACTCAGACTCACACTCACACTTAGACTCACACTCAGACTCACACTCAGACTCACACTCAGACTTACACTCACACTCAGACTCTCACTCAGACTCTCACTCAGACTCACACTCAGACTCACACTCAGACTCACACTCAGACTCACACTCAGACTCACACTCAGACTTACACTCACACTCAGACTCTCACTCAGACTCTCACTCAGACTCACACTCAGACTCACACTCAGACTCACACTCAGACTCACACTCACACTCAGACTCACACTCACACTCAGACTCAGACTCAGACTTACACTCACACTCACACTCACACTCAGACTCACACTCAGACTCACACTCAGACTCACACTCAGACTCACACTCAGACTCACACTCAGACTCAGACTCAGACTCAGACTCAGACTTACACTCACACTCAGACTCAGACTTACACTCACACTCAGACTCACACTCACACTCAGACTTACACTCACACTCAGACTCAGACTCACACTCACACTCAGACTCAGACTTACACTCACACTCAGACTCAGACTCAGACTCAGACTTACACTCAGACTCACACTCAGACTCAGACTCACACTCAGACTCACACTCAGACTCAGACTCAGACTCAGACTTACACTCAGACTCACACTCAGACTCAGACTCACACTCAGACTCACACTCAGACTCACACTCAGACTCAGACTTACACTCAGACTCACACTCAGACTCAGACTCACACTCAGACTCACACTCAGACTCACACTCAGACTCACACTCAGACTCACACTCAGACTCAGACTTACACTCACACTCAGACTCTCACTCAGACTCTCACTCAGACTCACACTCAGACTCACACTCAGACTCAGACTTACACTCACACTCAGACTCACACTCACACTCAGACTTACACTCACACTCAGACTCAGACTCACACTCACACTCAGACTCAGACTTACACTCACACTCAGACTCAGACTCAGACTCAGACTTACACTCAGACTCACACTCAGACTCAGACTCACACTCAGACTCACACTCAGACTCAGACTCAGACTCAGACTTACACTCAGACTCACACTCAGACTCAGACTCACACTCAGACTCACACTCAGACTCAGACTTACACTCACACTCAGACTCTCACTCAGACTCACACTCAGACTCAGACTCACACTCACACTCAGACTCACACTCACACTCAGACTCAGACTCACACTCACACTCACACTCACACTCAGACTCACACTCACACTCAGACTCACACTCACACTCAGACTCAGACTCAGACTCACACTCACACTCACACTCACACTCAGACTCACACTCACACTCAGACTCACACTCACACTCAGACTCAGACTCAGACTCACACTCAGACTCACACTCACACTCACACTCACACTCAGACTCACACTCAGACTCAGACTCACACTCACACTCACACTCACACTCAGACTCACACTCAGACTCACACTCACACTCACACTCAGACTCAGACTCACACTCAGACTCAGACTCAGACTCAGACTCAGACTCAGACTCACACTCACACTCACACTCACACTCACACTCAGACTCACACTCACACTCAGACTCACACTCACACTCAGACTCAGACTCAGACTCACACTCACACTCACACTCACACTCAGACTCACACTCACACTCACACTCACACTCAGACTCAGACTCACACTCAGACTCACACTCAGACTCACACTCAGACTCAGACTCACACTCAGACTCACACTCAGACTCAGACTCAGACTCAGACTCACACTCAGACTCACACTCACACTCACACTCACACTCAGACTCACACTCAGACTCAGACTCACACTCACACTCACACTCACACTCAGACTCACACTCAGACTCACACTCACACTCACACTCAGACTCAGACTCACACTCACACTCAGACTCACACTCACACTCAGACTCAGACTCACACTCACACTCACACTCACACTCACACTCAGACTCACACTCACACTCAGACTCACACTCACACTCAGACTCAGACTCAGACTCACACTCACACTCACACTCACACTCAGACTCACACTCACACTCAGACTCACACTCACACTCAGACTCAGACTCAGACTCAGACTCACACTCACACTCAGACTCAGACTCACACTCACACTCACACTCACACTCACACTCAGACTCACACTCACACTCAGACTCACACTCACACTCAGACTCAGACTCAGACTCACACTCACACTCACACTCACACTCAGACTCACACTCACACTCAGACTCACACTCACACTCAGACTCAGACTCAGACTCACACTCACACTCACACTCACACTCAGACTCAGACTCAGACTCACACTCACACTCACACTCAGACTCACACTCAGACTCACACTCAGACTCACACTCACACTCAGACTCAGACTCAGACTCACACTCAGACTCACACTCAGACTCACACTCAGACTCACACTCACACTCAGACTCACACTCAGACTCAGACTCAGACTCACACTCACACTCACACTCACACTCACACTCAGACTCAGACTCAGACTCAGACTCAGACTCAGACTCAGACTCAGACTCACACTCAGACTCACACTCACACTCACACTCACACTCACACTCACACTCAGACTCAGACTAAGACTCACACTCAGACTCAGACTCAGACTCAGACTCACACTCAGACTCACACTCAGACTCACACTCACACTCACACTCAGACTCACACTCACACTCAGACTCACACTCACACTCAGACTCACACTCAGACTCAGACTCACACTCAGACTCACACTCAGACTCACACTCAGACTCAGACTCACACTCAGACTCACACTCAGACTCAGACTCAGACTCAGACTCACACTCAGACTCACACTCACACTCACACTCACACTCAGACTCACACTCAGACTCAGACTCACACTCACACTCACACTCACACTCAGACTCACACTCAGACTCACACTCACACTCACACTCAGACTCAGACTCACACTCAGACTCAGACTCAGACTCAGACTCAGACTCAGACTCAGACTCAGACTAAGACTCACACTCAGACTCAGACTCAGACTCAGACTCACACTCACACTTACACTCAGACTCAGACTCACACTTACACTCAGACTCAGACTCAGACTCACACTCAGACTCACACTCAGACTCAGACTCAGACTCAGACTCAGACTCAGACTCAGACTCACACTTACACTCAGACTCAGACTCAGACTCACACTCACACTCAGACTCACACTCAGACTCACACTCAGACTCACACTCAGACTCACACTCAGACTCAGACTCACACTCAGACTCAGACTTACACTCACACTCAGACTCTCACTCAGACTCTCACTCAGACTCACACTCAGACTCACACTCAGACTCACACTCACACTCAGACTCACACTCACACTCACACTCAGACTCAGACTTACACTCACACTCACACTCACACTCACACTCAGACTCACACTCAGACTCACACTCAGACTCACACTCAGACTCACACTCAGACTCACACTCAGACTCAGACTCAGACTCAGACTCAGACTTACACTCACACTCAGACTCAGACTTACACTCACACTCAGACTCACACTCACACTCAGACTTACACTCACACTCAGACTCAGACTCACACTCACACTCAGACTCAGACTTACACTCACACTCAGACTCAGACTCAGACTCAGACTTACACTCAGACTCACACTCAGACTCAGACTCACACTCAGACTCACACTCAGACTCAGACTTACACTCACACTCAGACTCTCACTCAGACTCTCACTCAGACTCACACTCAGACTCACACTCAGACTCACACTCAGACTCACACTCAGACTCACACTCAGACTCAGACTTACACTCACACTCAGACTCACACTCAGACTCTCACTCAGACTCTCACTCAGACTCTCACTCAGACTCACACTCAGACTCACACTCAGACTCACACTCAGACTCACACTCAGACTCACACTCAGACTCAGACTTACACTCACACTCAGACTCAGACTCACACTCACACTCAGACTCACACTCAGACTCACACTCAGACTCACACTCAGACTCAGACTTACACTCAGACTCACACTCAGACTCAGACTCACACTCAGACTCACACTCAGACTCACACTCAGACTCACACTCAGACTCAGACTTACACTCACACTCAGACTCTCACTCAGACTCTCACTCAGACTCACACTCAGACTCACACTCAGACTCAGACTTACACTCACACTCAGACTCAGACTCACACTCACACTCAGACTCACACTCAGACTCACACTCAGACTCACACTCAGACTCAGACTTACACTCACACTCAGACTCACACTCAGACTCTCACTCAGACTCACACTCAGACTCAGACTCAGACTCAGACTCAGACTCAGACTCAGACTCACACTCACACTCACACTCACACTCACACTCAGACTCACACTCAGACTCACACTCAGACTCAGACTTACACTCAGACTCAGACTCTCACTCAGACTCTCACTCAGACTCACACTCAGACTCACACTCAGACTCACACTCAGACTCACACTCAGACTCAGACTTACACTCACACTCAGACTCACACTCAGACTCTCACTCAGACTCTCACTCAGACTCTCACTCAGACTCACACTCAGACTCACACTCAGACTCACACTCAGACTCACACTCAGACTCACACTCAGACTCAGACTTACACTCACACTCAGACTCAGACTCACACTCACACTCAGACTCACACTCAGACTCACACTCAGACTCACACTCAGACTCACACTCAGACTCAGACTTACACTCAGACTCACACTCAGACTCAGACTCACACTCAGACTCACACTCAGACTCAGACTCACACTCAGACTCACACTCAGACTCAGACTTACACTCACACTCAGACTCTCACTCAGACTCTCACTCAGACTCACACTCAGACTCACACTCAGACTCAGACTTACACTCACACTCAGACTCAGACTCACACTCACACTCAGACTCACACTCAGACTCACACTCAGACTCACACTCAGACTCAGACTTACACTCAGACTCACACTCAGACTCAGACTCACACTCAGACTCACACTCAGACTCACACTCAGACTCAGACTTACACTCTCACTCAGACTCTCACTCAGACTCTCACTCAGACTCACACTCAGACTCACACTCAGACTCAGACTTACACTCACACTCACACTCACACTCAGACTCACACTCAGACTCAGACTTACACTCACACTCACACTCACACTCAGACTCACACTCAGACTCTCACTCAGACTCTCACTCAGACTCACACTCAGACTCACACTCAGACTCACACTCAGACTCAGACTCACACTCAGACTCACACTCAGACTCACACTCAGACTCACACTCAGACTCACACTCAGACTCACACTCAGACTCACACTCACTCGCACACTCAGACTCACACGCACACTCAACGCCGCAGACACACAACACCCAACACACAAACACCGCGGCACACACAAATATACGCACATACCGCACAACACACACATTGCACAAAACATACCTCCCCCCAAAACACTCACACACACCCACACAAACCGCACAACACACATACAAAAATCATACATTTACTACACAATACGTAAATTCTAGAATACCCGATGCGTAGAATCGGGCCACCTTCTAGTATTTACATAAAATCTGAATTTTTTTTTTTGCACTGAGGACTCCTAGTGGTCAATTAATATATTCAATACTCATTGGTGATACATGTGCTTTTAGGATGCATTTGGATGAAAATATTTTCCATGGCTTATCCCCTTTTTGTATTTTTTATGTTTTTTTGTTTGTTTTTTGATCTCTGTCTCAATAAAGATATAATTTGATCCCAATTTTGGCTGTTTACTCTATGTTCTTTGTAGGATTTAATTCTGCACACAGTGTAGTACTGTGACAAGTATGTGCCGATAAGTGTTGTGCCTCCTCTACAACATTATATGGGAGTGGAAGTACTCACACTCCTTTCTTCATTTTATGTTTAGTGATCCTGCTCATGAAACGCTGTCATTTTGTTACATGGAAGAATTAAAGGGGTTGTCCAGTGAAAACAAGCTATCAACTATCCATTGGATATGTGATAACATGTTGATTAAGGATGATCCAATACCTCAAATATTTGGCTTCGCGAATATTTGCTGAATAAATCGCCGCTATTCAACTATTCGCGAATATTCGATGCGCAATGTAAGTCTAGGGGAAACCCGAATAACAACTATTCGGGCTTCCCATAGACTTACATTGTGCATCGAATATTCTAATAGCGGCGACCTATTTGTCGGATATTTGTGAAGCCCAATATTTGCGGTATTCGATCATCCCTAATGTTGATTGATGAGAGGGTCTGACTAACTGGTACAATTATTATTTTTTTATATATATATATATATATATATATATATATATATATATATATATATATATTTGTTAGCATGGATTAACAGTGTGCAGGATCGATCACCACTTGATTTATTGCCCATGGGACTACCTGGAGCCCTGCTTGGCTTCTTAAAGCAGCCCCATAAAGCATGAATGGAGTGATTGTTGGGCAACCAACCCACCTCTCCATTTTGTAATGGGGATAGAAATACTCTGATCTACCTCTGGGTCCCAGCAGTGGAACACCCACCAATCAGAAAATGATCCCCTATCCTGTGGATATCTGGTGGATAGGTAATAAACAAGTTATCCAGTAAAAACAAATTAAGTGTGACATGAGGGAGCTGAAAGGAGGGGTTTTGTATACGTAAGGGTTACTTCACACACAGCGAGATCGCTACTGAGATCGCTGCTGAGTCACGTTTTTTGTGACCTAATTAGCGATCTCGCTGTGTGTGACACTGAGCAGCGATCTGGCCCCTGCTGTGAGATCACTGCTCGTTACACACAGCCCTGGTTCGATTTTTTTATTGTTGCTCTCCCGCTGATAAGCACACATCGCTGTGTGTGACAGCGAGAGAGCAACAATCCTGAATGTGAAGGGAGCAGGAGCCGGCGTCTGACAGCCTGCGGTAAGCTGTAACTAAGGTAAACATCGGGTAACCAAGGTGGTTACCCGATATTTACCTTCGTTACCAGCCTCCGCAGCTCTCACGCTGCCAGTTCCGGCTCCTGCTCCCTGCACACGCTAAGTTAAGCGGTGTGAGCTGGTAACTAAGGTAAACATCGGGTAACCATACCCGATGTTTACCTTAGTTACCAGTGTCCGCAGCTTCCAGACGCCGGCTCCGTGCAAGCGCAGCGTCGCTTGCAGGTCGCTGCTGGCTGAGGGCTGGTCACTGGTCGCTGGTGAGATCTGCCTGTTTGACAGCTCACCAGCGACCATGTAGCGATGCAGCAGCCATCCTGACCAGGTCAGATCGCTGGTCGGATCGCTGCTGCATCGCTAAAGTGTGAAGGTACCCTAAGGGTATATGTGCCATATGAGCAGTCCATGTGGCTCCCATCAAGTGACTGCCAAGCCCTAATTGGGTTTGTTACTTCATTTACTAGACAATGAAAACACAAAGGTGTGAAATCAACTCAATGATTGTGGAATCAAAGTAAACAAGCAGTGATTCTTTCTTTCTGTGCAGCTGTGTGACAGTATCAATTAGTATTAGACAGATAACTAATCTTTGTGATGTGATCCACTTTCCATGTATACCTTGTAATAGATTTTGCATTGGGTAAAAAGGGGTTTAGGTTAAGGCCCCGTCACACTTAGCAACATCGCTAGCAACATCGCTGCTAACGAACAACTTTTGTGACGTTGCTAGCGATGTTGCTGTGTGTGACATCCAGCAACAACCTGGCCCCTGCTGTGAGGTCGTTGGTTGTTGCTGAATGTCCTGGGCCATTTTTTAGTTGTTGCTGTCCTGCTGTGAAGCACAGATCGCTGTGTGTGACAGCGAGACAGCAACAACTAAATGTGCAGGCAGCAGGAGCCGGCTTCTGCAGAGGCTGGTAACCAATGTAAACATCGGGTAACCAAGAAGCCCTGTCCTTGGTTACCCGATATTTACCTTCGATACCAGCCTCCGCCGCTCTCACTGTCAGTGCCGGCTCCTGCTCTGTGCACATGTAGCTAGCTGCAGGACACATCGGGTTAATTAACCTGATGTGTGCTGTAAGTAGGAGAGCAGGGAGCCAGCGCTAAGCATTGTCTGACCTGAGTGAGGAAGTAGAGTTCAGTCTGTAGAGAGAAGTGATAGTGAGCAGACGCAGAGTGTGCTGTCCTGTGGATCTGGGGCCTAGAGCTAGAGCAGCTTGGCCCAGGGAAGCAGGAGTAGCAGAGAGGCAGCGAAGAGACTCGGACATCGGAGTCTGTGGCCACCAGGGCTTAAAATACTCCCTGGTAGCCGAATCCGAAGGGCAGGAGAGCTGCAAGCACCTGGCCCATAAACAGCCCGAAGGTACAGCTGCAGCATTAGGGCCCAGTGTGGACTCCAGCAGAGAAGCACCAGAGAGGGCCTGCGCAGCCTACTACAGAGGGAAAGGGACGTACCATCGGTCCCAGCAGCAAAGAGGGCCATTGCTGGATTCAGAGAAGCAGGGTCCTATCATAGCAAAGAAAAGCACAGGAGTAGGCCTCATACTCAGCTGGCCAGAAAGATCACTCCAAGTACTTCCAGGCCGACCGGATCCCCATCACCACCTGTGACGGTCTCCCAGGACTGGACTGTTCCTAAAGTAAAAGAGGAAAAGGTAAAGAGACTGTTGTTTGTGCCTGGTTCTTTTATTGCCTGTCGGCCCTGCACCGTGTTAGCCACACAACACCATAGACTTTCACGAGCACTAACAGTGTTCCCGGGGTTCCGCTCCACCTGTGGGGAGCAGTATCACCATTGCTGCCATAACATCACCCCGGAGGCCTCACACAGCAGCGGCGGCTTAATAGCCGCAGACCACAGGTGGCGTCACGAAACATATACTTTAATTGCTCCCAAGTCACCAGCCCTATTACAACTGACACCCACCAGGGCCACGGAGTCGGGCCCCGCCACCACTGACGTCCCCCGGACTAGTCCGGCCAGGCACCGGGTGTCCCATAGCCCTGGGGTGGGCAAGTCATATGTACATCTTAAATTAAGATATAAAGCTTTACATATAATAGGGTTCTATCTCCAAGCATTCTTAGGACGGAAAGTAGACATTCTTTAGTTTTAGCGGCTCTTTGGCGATCTGTTTCATGGCTTAGCATTATTTCTTACTAAATAATGAAAATCTCAGGCAGACAAAGGCTTATTTGTATGGCCAGCCAGAGATCGTGTTCTAAACCAAATGTACTCAAGGTTCTCAGCTTACCTGCTTCGTCCGAGCGCCAGTCTGAAACTTTTTCATGTCGAGAGGACTGCGTGCTCACTCCATTAAATTTTTCACCAACTGGACCTCAAACTATGATTACATTGCAATTCATTTATATTTCATTTTAAGGGATAGGGTGTTGACTAGTTCTTTACAACATTTCTAAAAAAACACAGAACATCCCACATGGTAAAAAAAAAACTATAAGCATGATAAATATAACTGCATAAAAAATTTCAAGTGTTTTCTTGCAAACATAATTCTAGAGAGGTAAAGGTGCTGGAGCATATGGAGAGTAACTGCTAGAGCACATAGAGGTCATAAAAGAGCTAGAGTATATGGAGAGCAACTGCAAGAGCATATAGAGGTCATAAGGGAGCTAGCGCATATGGAGAGCAACTGCTAGAACATATAGAGGTCACAAGGGAGTTGGAGCATATAGAGAGCAGCTGCTGGAGAATTTAGAGGTTAAAAGGAGCTAGAGCATATGGAGAGTGACTGTTACAGCATATAAAGGTCATGAGGGAGCAAGAGCATATGGAGAGCAACTGCTAGAAAATATAGGGGTTATAAAAGAGCTAGAACATATGGAGAGCAACTGCTTGAGTATATACAGGTCATAAGGGAGCTAAAGCATATGGATAGCAACTGTCAGATCATATAGATATAGAGGTCATAAGGGAGCTAGACCATATAGAGAGAACCTGCTAGAGCATATAGAGGTCATTAGGGAGCTAGAAAATATGGAGGTCATAAGGGTATTGGAACGTATGCACAGCATCTGCTAGAGTATATAGAGGTCATAAGGCAGTTGGCATGTGGAGAGCAACTGCTAGAGCATATTGAGGTCATAAAGGAGCTGGAGAGTATGGGGAGCAATTGCTAAAGCATATAACGGTCATAAGGATGCTAGAGCATAAGGAGAGCAACTGCTAGAGCATACAGAGGTCATAAGGGAGCTAGAGCAAATGGGGAGCAACTGCTAGAGCATACAGAGGTCATAAAGGAGCTAGATCATCTGAAGATCAACTGCTAGAGCATATAGAGTTCATAAGGGAGCTACAGCATATGGAAAGCAACTGCTAGTGCATATGTGAAGCCCCACCGCTCACCTGCAGGTCGCCTCAGGGCCTTCATGTGCTGGAACTCTTCTGGCCACAGATAGGTCAGGTTAACTTCAATGGGAATCGTGACGCCACTCTCGGTAATTGCTGTCACGGGTGACCGCAACTGCAATTTAGGGAGCGTTTGGGGCTGATGGTAAATGCAGTCTGATGTTATGGCCTCCCGAGAGTGAGGCTGGCCCCAGGGGCTCGGGTGTAAGTGTGTAGTACCACAGGTCGCAGAAGAACTCACACACAGGCAGCAATGTCTTTCAGGATTTTTACTCACTTTTTGCTGGTAAAGTGAGGCAACCCGGGCGATGCTATGATGAACCAGGTGGAACCGGGTATCCCTCAGGCTGATATAAAAGTGACTGCTGACTCGCCTTCCTAGCACTTCTTTTGTTTCGATTAACCCCTAACTTGAAGTATTGCGGAATTCACCCAGGGAAGTCGCGACTGCCTTTCTCCCCTTTCTGACCAATTTGCTGACAGCGTGGCCAAGGATAAGATGGCTCCAGGATCGATCCTCCTTATGGGCCCCCTCGTTGCTGTTGATGCTGCGGGTTCTGTGTTGGTTGGTGTGGGACTTGTTGTCCACCCCACCTGCAGCATTAGTAGGTATTTTGGTTCAGTGCAATTAGTATTGGGCTATACTACATATACCAATTTAAAAATCGTTTTGCTATTTTTCTGCCCAATATGCTGCTATTTATTTATTATTATATTGGGGTCTGTGCAATAAATATTGGGCAACATTATTTATACCAATTTTTGGTTCTTTATCTAGTGATTAAATTATAGCTCATATATTGCCTTTGCCTTCTAATTTTGTATATTTTGCACAGATGGGCTTATTTTATATGCCTCATCCATTTATTATATGCATGCACTGAATGAGGTTGTGTATATATATTTTTTCAGGTCATTTTTAACTATGACATCTTGAGGGTGCCAAAAAAATATATATTTTTTATGTTATTGTGCAAAAAAATTCTTTGGAGTGTGCAATATTTAATAGCTAATACTTTTTTCTAGTGGGTGTGCAATATTTACATAAAATCTGAATTTTTTTTTTGCACTGAGGACCCCTAGTGGTCAATTAATATATTCAATACTCATTGGTGATACATGTGCTTTTAGGATGCATTTGGATGAAAATATTTTCCATGGCTTATCCCCTTTTTGTATTTTTTATGTTTTTTGTTTGTGTTTTGATTTCTGTCTCAATAAAGATATAATTTACAGTTCCAGCAAAGGAAATAGATTTTTGATAACAATGAAAGATAATTACCTTTCACAAATGGTACAGGACCCCACAAGAGGGGGAGCACTACTAGACCTTGTACTAACCAATAGGCCAGACCGCATATCAAATATACAAGTTGGGGGTTACTTGGGGAATAGTGATCACAAAATAATAAGTTTTCATGTATTCTTTAGTAAGATGTATAGTAGAGGGGCTACAAGGACACTAAGCTTCAGGAAAGCAAATTTTAAACGGTTGAGAGATGATCTTAGTGCAATAAACTGGGATGATGTACTAAGTAATAAAAGTACACAAAGCAAATGGGAGACTTTTATGAGCATCCTGAATAGGGCTTGTGCAGAAAATATACCCTATGGGAATAAACATGCTAGAAATAGGAGGAAACCCCTATGGCTAAATAGAGCTGTAAGGGAAGCAATAAAAGAAAAACAGAAAGCCTTAAAAGAATTAAAGAGGGTAGGTAGTGATGAGGCATTAAATAATTATAGAAAATTAAATAAAATATGTAAAAAGCAAATTAAGTTAGCTAAGTTTGAGACAGAGAGACTCATTGCGAGAGAAAGTAAAAATAATCCTAAAATATTCTTTAACTACATAAACAGTAAAAAACTGAAAAGCGATAGTGTTGGCCCCCTTAAAAATAGTCTTGGTGAAATGGTGGAAGGGGATGAGGGTAAAGCCAACCTGCTGAATGACTTTTTTTCTACGGTTTTTATACAAGAAAATGCCATGGCAGATGACATGACCAGTGATACCATAAATAATTCACCCTTGAATATTACCTGCTTAACCCAGCAGGAAGTACGCCGCCGACTCGAAATCACTAAGGTTGACAAATCTCCGGGCCCGGATGGCATACACCCCAGAGTACTACAGGAATTGAGTTCTGTGATAGATAGACCATTATTTTTAATCTTCTCAGATTCCTTAATAACAGAGTCGGTACCGCAGGACTGGCGCATAGCAAATGTGGTGCCAATATTCAAAAAGGGGACAAAAACTGAGCCGGGAAATTATAGGCCGGTAAGTTTAACCTCTACGGTTGGTAAAATCCTTGAGGGTTTCTTGAGATGCTATACTGGAGTATCTCAAGAAAAATAACCTTATGACAGAGTATCAACATGGGTTTATGAGGGATCGATCCTGTCAAACTAATTTGATCAGCTTCTATGAAGAAGTAAGTTCAAGCCTGGACCAGGGAAATGCAGTGGATGTTGTGTATATGGACTTTTCAAAAGCTTTTGATACGGTGCCACACAAAAGGTTGGTACATAAAATGAGAATAATGGGGATAGGGGAAAATATGTGTAACTGCGTTAAAAACTGGCTCAGTGATAGGAAACAAAGGGTGGTTATTAATGGTACGTACTCGGACTGGGTCTCAGTTCATAGTGGGGTACCACAGGGGTCAGTATTGGGCCCGCTTCTTTTCAACATATTTATAAATGACCTTGTTGGGGGCATGCGGAGTAGAATTTCAATATTTGCAGATGATACTAAACTCTACAGGGTAATCAATACAGAGGAGGATAATTTTATATTACAGGGAGATTTATGTAAATTTGAGGATTGGGCTGAGAAGTGGCAATTGAAGTTTAATGTAGATAAATGTAAGGTCATGCACTTGGGTAGAGGAAATAACATTTATGATTATGTACTTAATTGTAGAACACTGGGTAAAACAGACACAGAAAAAGAGTTGGGTGTATGGGTGGATGGTAAACTTAACTTTAGTGGACAGTGTCAGGCAACTGCTGCCAAGCCTAATAAAATAATGGGATGTATTAAAAGAGGTATAAGTGTTCATGAAAAAAAATATAGTTCTACCTCTGTACAAGTCACTAGTGCGACCGCACTTAGAATACTGTGTACAATTCTGGTCACCGATATATAAGAAGGACATAGCTGAACTGGAGAGGGTGTAGAGAAGAGCCACCAAGATTATTAGAGGAATGGGTGGGCTGCAATACCTAGACAGGTTATTAAACTTGGGGTTATTTAGTTTGGAAAAACGAAGGCTTAGGGGGGATCTAATCACAATGTATAAATATATAAGGGGACAGTACAGAGACCTTTCCAAAGATCTTTTTACACCTAGGCCTGCGACTGGAACACGGGGGCATCCGCTACGTCTTGAGGAAAGAAGGTTTAATCATAATCACAGATGAGGATTCTTTACTGTACGAGCAGTGAGACTATGGAACTCTCTGCCGCATGATGTTGTAATGAGTGATTCACTACTAACATTTAAGCAGAAAAAACAAAAAGCCAGCACCAAATGTGCACTACAGCACTAAACATTCCAAACTGTACTTATTATAAAAAAAATTTTGAGATTTTTGGCAAAAAATTGCAATTTCTTGAGCTGCTTCGCCACGTCACGGCAAATCTCATTTGAAGCAGTCCTACACTAAAATATTTTTATAAAATGTGCCATACGGCCTCACATATGAATAGTAGAACTGCTCTTAGCAGCACTCACCTGGTCTATTTCAATCCCGTACCCATGACTGAGTCATGGCTGTGGGCGGGACAGGTCCAAGCAAATGCTGCATGAAGTAAATAGCCTGTGGACAAAGCCTGATGACTTAATGTGAACAGTCACCAACCGCCAAAATCCAGACAGATGGAATACATCCCAAATTGGGGTGCATAGCAAGGTGGAGGTCAACCACCGACCAATTCAATGAAGAAAAAACAAAAAGCCAGCACCAAATGTGCACTACAGCACTAAACATTCCAAACTGTACTTATTATAAAAAATTTTTTGAGATTTTTGGCAAAAAATTGCAATTTCTTGAGCTGCTTCGCCACGTCACGGCAAATCTCATTTGAAGCAGTCCTACACTAAAATATTTTTATAAAATGTGCCATACGGCCTCACATATGAATAGTAGAACTGCTCTTAGCAGCACTCACCTGGTCTATTTCAATCCCGTACCCATGACTGAGTCATGGCTGTGGGCGGGACAGGTCCAAGCAAATGCTGCATGAAGTAAATAGCCTGTGGACAAAGCCTGATGACTTAATGTGAACAGTCACCAACCGCCAAAATCCAGACAGATGGAATACATCCCAAATTGGGGTGCATAGCAAGGTGGAGGTCAACCACCGACCAATTCAATGAAGAAAAAACAAAAAGCCAGCACCAAATGTGCACTACAGCACTAAACATTCTAAACTGTACTTATTATAAAAAAAATTTTGAGATTTTTGGCAAAAAATTGCAATTTCTTGAGCTGCTTCGCCACGTCACGGCAAATCTCATTTGAAGCAGTCCTACACTAAAATATTTTTATAAAATGTGCCATACGGCCTCACATATGAATAGTAGAACTGCTCTTAGCAGCACTCACCTGGTCTATTTCAATCCCGTACCCATGACTGAGTCATGGCTGTGGGCGGGACAGGTCCAAGCAAATGCTGCATGAAGTAAATAGCCTGTGGACAAAGCCTGATGACTTAATGTGAACAGTCACCAACCGCCAAAATCCAGACAGATGGAATACATCCCAAATTGGGGTGCATAGCAAGGTGGAGGTCAACCACCGACCAATTCAATGAAGAAAAAACAAAAAGCCAGCACCAAATGTGCACTACAGCACTAAACATTCCAAACTGTACTTATTATAAAAAAAATTTTGAGATTTTTGGCAAAAAATTGCAATTTCTTGAGCTGCTTCGCCACGTCACGGCAAATCTCATTTGAAGCAGTCCTACACTAAAATATTTTTATAAAATGTGCCATACGGCCTCACATATGAATAGTAGAACTGCTCTTAGCAGCACTCACCTGGTCTATTTCAATCCCGTACCCATGACTGAGTCATGGCTGTGGGCGGGACAGGTCCAAGCAAATGCTGCATGAAGTAAATAGCCTGTGGACAAAGCCTGATGACTTAATGTGAACAGTCACCAACCGCCAAAATCAAGACAGATGGAATACATCCCAAATTGGGGTGCATAGCAAGGTGGAGGTCAACTACCGACCAATTCAATGAAGAAAAAACAAAAAGCCAGCACCAAATGTGCACTACAGCACTAAAAATTCCAAACTGTACTTATTATAAAAACATTTTTGAGATTTTTGGCAAAAAATTGCAATTTCTTGAGCTGCTTCGCTGTTTAGTGCTGTAGTGCACATTTGGTGCTGGCTTTTTGTTTTTTCTTTTTTTAACATTTAAGCAGAGCCTGGATGCCTTTCTTGAAAAATTTAATATTGCCAGTTATGTATATTAGATTTTATGACAGGGTATTGATACAGGGAACTAGTCTGATTGCCGGATGTGGAGTCAGGAAGGAAATGTTTTCCCCATTGGAACTTGTTTGCCCCATTGGGGTTTTTTTGCCTTCCTCTGGATCAACATGTTAGGCTACGGGTTGAACTAGATGGACTTAGAGTCTCCCTTCAACCTTAAAAACTATGATACTATGATACTATGATACTATGATCCCAATTTTGGCTGTTTACTCTATGTTCTTTGTAGGATTTAATTCTGCACACAGTGTAGTACTGTGACAAGTATGTGCCGATAAGTGTTGTGCCTCCTCTACAACATTATATGGGAGTGGAAGTACTCACACTCCTTTCTTCATTTTATGTTTAGTGATCCTGCTCATGAAACGCTGTCATTTTGTTACATGGAAGAATTAAAGGGGTTGTCAAGTGAAAACAAATTATCAACTATCCATTGGATATGTGATAACATGTTGATTAAGGATGACCGAATACCTCAAATATTTGGCTTCGCGAATATTTGCCGAATAAATCGCCACTATTCGCGAATATTCGATGCGCAATGTAAGTCTAGGGGAAACCCGAATGACAACTATTCGGGCTTCCCATAGACTTACATTGCACATCGAATATTCTAATAGTGGCGACCTATTTGTCGGATATTCGTGAAGCCCAATATTTGAGGTATTTGATCATCCCTAATGTTGATTGATGAGAGGGTCTTGTCGCGGGCGGGGAGGAGGCCGCCGCCGCTGCGCTCTCGCTGGCGCTCAGGTCCGGCGCTGCTGCTGCTGTTGCTCGGTGGCTCGAGCGGTGGGCCGGATCCGGGGACTCAAGCGGTGCTCCTCGCCCGTGCAGTGAAAGGGGGTGGTTTGGGGAGTTGGTCCGTGATGCCACCCACAGTCTGTGGTGAGGTTGGGACACCACCACTGCTCTGGACGGGGATCCCGGGAGCGATGACAGGGAGCAGCCGAGATGTTTCTCTCCCCTCCGTGGTAGGGGGTTGGTGGTCCCGGGGCCCGGTGAGGTGGGACGGGGAGGCAGGTTTGGCGAGGTGCAGGGTCGTGGGGGCAGCGCGGTGCCAGACGGCACGGTGGTACTCACTCAGCCAGTGATGGATACAGAGTCTCCGGTAAAACAAATGGCTGGATGGACGTGTCCCGCAGCCGGCTGCTGTGGTTACTCCCGGTAGGTTGGTGGTGGCTGCCTTTCCCTGCACCTGTTGTGTATCTTCGGTCCCGATGGCTTCCCACCGGTAACCCGCTCCCCAGCTTGGATATGGGCCGGAGGAGCCCCTTTTGCCAGCAGGCTCTGGCCCTGGGAATTCTAACTATGGCGGTAGTTGTATTTCCCTTTCTCGGTTTGGACGGTTGCCTTCAGTCGGGTCTTTGTTGCTAGGAAACCCCGGAGGTTTCGGTCGCTAATGGATTTGACAGGTTTAACGGTGACTCCAAGCCTGGTCGGGGTCTATAGGCCCTGCCGGTTTGTGCTGGCTTCTCTTCGCTCCTCGGTTTGGTACCGGCGGGCCACCGCCCATCCCGGTCCTACGGTTCCGCGTCGATCGGCCTCTCCTACAGACGGCCACCACCGTCTGCCAACCTTGCTCTCGGTGCCCGGGCCATGTACCCGGACACGGTCAGTCTGCTCCTCTACTACTCCGTCTTACTCCTTCTCTTTCACTCTCCCTCACTCTTCTCGACTACACTGTTCTGTCCTGACTTCCTTCCCCGCCTCCAGGACTGTGAACTCCTCAGTGGGTGGGGCCAACCGCCTGGCTCCGCCCCACCTGGTGTGGACATCAGCCCCTGGAGGGAGGCAACAAGGATTTGTGTGTGACTGGTGTGCCTATCTCGGGGTGTGGGGTGTGTTGTTGTAGTACCTGTGACGACCTGGCTTGCCCAGGGCGCCACATTCCCCCTTGGTTAAATGCAGACCGTCCATGGGCTGCCCGTCCATCACCGGTTTTATTTTTGTAAAACTGTGGAAAAAGGTAGAAAACAGTTAAACAAAGCATTTTTAGGTATCTTCCCTTAACAGGAGGCATGGCACTTAAACGTTACTAACAGTAGTCACTTTTAATAAAATATACGGCTTCCGCTCTCTCCCGCCCAAACAACCTGGCCCTGATGCTGCCCCTAAGAAGTGGGCAGCACCCCTTGACCCCAGTCCATCTCCAGGCTGCCCGAGCTGGTACGGGTACAGTGTTTCGCACCCTACGGTCTTTTCAGGGGACCCACGTCCATGGGGAACCCCTGACCCCCGGAGGATGGCCACCGGTCCAGGTGGTGGCCGGGCCCCAGCCTACTCTGCTGCGGGCCCTTCCTCCAATCTGCCTCTCCGGAGGCGACTACGGATTTTATGCCAAATATTTACATTTCCACTAGTTTGTGGTTGCCCTGCAAGTTCTCGGGCGTGTCCATAAGCAGTTCCTTACGCACGGTGCAAAGGGTCCCTACGGGGACAACTTGCCGGCAACGGCCGGTTCAATCATGGTTGACAATCAGGTTAACTTCTCGGTTGATTACTTTCATTCATTTACTCATTCATACAATCAGTGGACTGTACCCCTAAATGTCGGTTTCCCTGTACCTAAGCGGGGGCCTGCCTAGGTTGGAACGTGTGGACCTACTGGGCCCCGTGTCAGTGGCAATAAGCGAGGGGACAGAGGAGACAACCGTTTCCTCTTCCTGTACATCGTGTGGGGCAGACAGAGGCATAGGGGAACTGGGTACAGGTGCATCCCTGGGCACTGGTTCATCATCAGCTACTTCCATTACCCCTTTGCCTTTCTCTTCAGCCGGTCTGGGGGCCGGAGCCTCATTTGCTACCCTCAATGGTGGTGGGCACCTCTTCAGGTGGTCCCTGGAAACCGTGGCCAAGGTCTTCCCCTGGTCACGACTGATCTGGTAGGCCTTCCCGTTCTCCCATTCGGTGGGTTGGATAACATACGGGGTCTTCTCCCATTGATCATCCAGCTTATGGGTTCTTCTCTTCCGCTTCAGCACTACATCCCCAGGCTGGAAGGGACCTGCAGGGGCCTCCTGTTGAAGAACTGCTCCTGCTGCTCTCGACTCCGGCACAAGTTCTTTTCTACGTATTCTTGAACCTGTCGGTACTGCGCCCTTCGCTGGGCATCCCATCTAGCAGTCGAAGGGAGGGCTTCTGGGGCTTCCAGACCCATTTCCAGGTCCACTGGCAGCCGACCGGGCAGAGCTCTTATCAGGTACGCCGGGGTGCACTTCGTAGAGCTGGAAGGGATGTTTCTGTATATATCGACCAGGTCAGGTAGCCTTTCTGGCCACAGGTTCCGCTCTTCCAAAGGTAATGTCTTGAGGAAGCCCAGGACCAGGTGGTACATCTTTTCACACATGCCATTGGTCTGGGCATGGTAAGGCGTGGTCCGAATTTTCTTGCAACCGTACAACTGGCAGAATTCCTGAAACACCTCCGCTTCAAAAGCCGGGCCCCGGTCGGTAAGCACCCTCTCCGAGTATCCGTGCGGTTGGCAGAAATAAGCCTGGAATGCTCTAGCGGCGGTATGGCCGGTCAGGTCCTTGACTGGGACAACCACCATGAATCTTGAATAGTGGTCTACAATGATCAGAGCGTAGGTATACCCACTTCGGCTAGGGGTGAGCTTCACGTGGTCGAGGGCAACCAGCTCCAGCGGTTGGTGTGTAATGATTGGGTGTAGTGGGGCTTTCTGACTGGCCTCGTCCCTTCTTCTCAGTGCACAGGGACCACATTCTCGCACTAGGCCTCCACAGACTCCCGCATCCCACTCCAGTAAAACTGCTCCCTCAGCAGCATCTCTAGCGTCTTCCACCCAAAGTGCCCGGCACCGTCATGGTATGCCTGCAGGACAGTGGGCACGTTAGTCTGGGGAATCACCAGCTGGCGAACCTTCTCGTGGGTCTTCGGGTTGATCAATTCCCGGTACAGCTTTCCCTGGTGCAGGTACAGCCGGGCTTTTTCCTTCCACAGTCGTTGGGCCTCGGCGGGGGCAGCAGGAGCTATCCCGGTGGAGCCCTGTTCCACCAGGGTTTTGACCAAGCGGATGGCAGGTGCCCGATCCTGGGCTTCTTGCCACCCTTGGTTAGGTAGCGGGTCTAAGTTCACCTGTGGTTGATGGACATGTAACTTCTTGGCTGGCGGCCGGTGGAATGCAGGCAGCTCGATCTCTTTGAGGTCATCATCATCCGGCCCTTCTCCCAACAGGTGGGGCATCTGGGAGAGTGCGTCTGCATTAGCATTATTATGGCCGGCTCGGTACTTGATGGTGAAATCATAATTAGCCAACCTGGCCACCCATCGCTGCTCCAATGCACCCAGCTTAGCTGTATCCAGATGGGTTAGCGGGTTGTTGTCCGTATAAGCGGTGAACTTGGCCGCTGCTAGGTAATGGCGGAATCGCTCGGTGATGGCCCACACCAGTGCTAAGAACTCAAGCTTGAAAGAGCTGTAGTTCTCATGATTCCTTTCCGTAGGTCGGAGTTTCCTGCTAGCATAAGCGATCACTTTCTCTCTTCCGTCCTGGATCTGGGACAAGACCGCTCCCAAGCCTACATTACTGGCATCGGTGTAGAGGATGAATGGGAGACTGTAGTCTGGGTACGCCAGGATTTCTTCCCCAGTCAAAGCCATCTTCAGCTGACAGAAGGACTCTTCATGCTTTTCCTCCCACACCAACGGGGTTCCAGGGGACTTGCCACCCTTGGTCTGTCCCATGAGGAGGTCTTGCATGGGGGCAGCCATTTTCGTGTATCCCTTAATGAAGCGGTGATTGTAGCCCACCAGACCCAAGAACGGTCTCACCTCTCTCACCGTGGTTGGCCTCGGCCAGTCCTGAATGGCAGTAATCTTTTCGGGGTCTGGGGCGACACCTTCCGCGCCCACCACGTTATCAAGGTACTGCATCCTGGGCTTCAATAGATGACACTTTGAGGGCTTCAATTTCATCCCATACTTGGCAAGGGACGCGAACACCTCAGCTAGGTGCTCCAGGTGGGCCTCGTACATCTGTGAGTACACAATTACATCGTCCAGGTACAACAAGACGGTCTCGAAATTCAGATGTCCCAGACAGCATTTCATCAGCCGTTGGAAGGTTCCAGGGGCATTGCACAGCCCGAACGACATGCTGTTGAACTCACAGAGTCCCATGGGGTAGCGAAGGCGGTCTTCTCACGGTCTTCAGGTGCCACGGCCTCCTGCCAGTACCCACTGGTGAGGTCAAGGGTAGAGAAGTAGTTAGCGGTTCTCAGCACGGCCAGGGACTCCTCAATACGGGCAGAGGGTAGGCATCCTTATGCGTTATTTGGTTAATCTTCCGGTAATCCACACACATCCTCATGGTGCCATCCTTCTTTTTGACCAGCACCAACGGGGCAGCCCATGGACTACAGCTATCCCTAATAACCCCCGCCTCTTTCATGTTCCTCAACATGTCTTTGGCGCATTGGTAGTGTGCCGGGGGAATAGGTCTATATCTCTCTTTAATAGGGGGATGTTCACCGGTGGGGATGTGGTGTTGGACCCCTTTAATCCGCCCAAAATCTAAGGAATGTTTGCTGAAAACTCGCTCATACTCCTGTACCACCCTGTATACCCCCTCTTTGTGATGTGTAGGGGTATCATCAGTGCCTATGTGTAACTCTTGACACCTCTCATCTGACCGCCCCGGGGACGGGTGATGACTGGCAGTAGGCGGTGAGGTCGGAGGAACGGCCTCCTGGATGGTGTGGGGGTCTAAGGTGAGCAACTTGGCGAGGGTAGCGTACCGGGAAAGCCTAACCTCTTCCTCCCCACAGTTTAACACCCTTACGGGCACCCTCCCCTTCTTGACATCTACAGTTAGGTCCAGAAATATTTGGACAGTGACACAATTTTCGCGAGTTGGGCTCTGCATGCCACCACATTGGATTTGAAATGAAATCTCTACAACAGAATTCAAGTGCAGATTGTAACGTTTAATTTGAAGGTTTAAACAAAAATATCTGATAGAAATTGTAGGAATTGTACACATTTCTTTACAAACACTCCACATTTTAGGAGGTCAAAAGTAATTGGACAAATAAACCAAACCCAAACAAAATATTTTTATTTTCAATATTTTGTTGCGAATCCTTTGGAGGCAATCACTGCCTTAAGTCTGGAACCCATGGACATCACCAAACGCTGGGTTCCCTCCTTCTTAATGCTTTGCCAGGCCTTTACAGCCGCAGCCTTCAGGTCTTGCTTGTTTGTGGGTCTTTCCTTCTTAAGTCTGGATTTGAGCAAGTGAAATGCATGCTCAATTGGGTTAAGATCTGGTGATTGACTTGGCCATTGCAGAATGTTCCACTTTTTTGCACTCATGAACTCCTGGGTAGCTTTGGCTGTATGCTTGGGGTCATTGTCCATCTGTACTATGAAGCGCCGTCCGATCAACCTTGCGGCATTTGGCTGAATCTGGGCTGAAAGTATATCCCGGTACACTTCAGAATTCATCCGGCTACTCTTGTCTGCTGTTATGTCATCAATAAACACAAGTGACCCAGTGCCATTGAAAGCCATGCATGCCCATGCCATCACATTGCCTCCACCATGTTTTACAGAGGATGTGGTGTGCCTTGGATCATGTGCCGTTCCCTTTCTTCTCCAAACTTTTTTCTTCCCATCATTCTGGTACAGGTTGATCTTTGTCTCATCTGTCCATAGAATACTTTTCCAGAACTGAGCTGGCTTCATGAGGTGTTTTTCAGCAAATTTAACTCTGGCCTGTCTATTTTTGGAATTGATGAATGGTTTGCATCTAGATGTGAACCCTTTGTATTTACTTTCATGGAGTCTTCTCTTTACTGTTGACTTAGAGACAGATACACCTACTTCACTGAGAGTGTTCTGGACTTCAGTTGATGTTGTGAACGGGTTCTTCTTCACCAAAGAAAGTATGCGGCGATCATCCACCACTGTTGTCATCCGTGGACGCCCAGGCCTTTTTGAGTTCCTAAGCTCACCAGTCAATTCCTTTTTTCTCAGAATGTACCCGACTGTTGATTTTGCTACTCCAAGCATGTCTGCTATCTCTCTGATGGATTTTTTCTTTTTTTTCAGCCTCAGGATGTTCTGCTTCACCTCAATTGAGAGTTCCTTAGACCGCATGTTGTCTCGTCACAGCAACAGCTTCCAAATGCAAAACCACACACCTGTAATCAACCCCAGACCTTTTAACTACTTGATTGATTACAGGTTAACGAAGGAGATGCCTTCAGAGTTAATTGCAGCCCTTAGAGTCCCTTGTCCAATTACTTTTGGTCCCTTGAAAAAGAGGAGGCTATGCATTACAGAGCTATGATTCCTAAACCCTTTCTCCGATTTGGATGTGAAAACTCTCATATTGCAGCTGGGAGTGTGCACTTTCAGCCCATATTATATATATATATAATTGTATTTCTGAACATGTTTTTGTAAACAGCTAAAATAACAAAACGTGTCACTGTCCAAATATTTCTGGACCTAACTGTACCACCCCTCGGGCGGCCATTACTGTGGGCCAGTGTTCAGAGGGCATGGGCTCTACCATGGCAGGGTAGTCTCGCCCCTGGGGACCTACCGCTGCCCTACACCAAATCATCATCTCGCTCCTGGGAGGCACAATCAAAGGGGACGCATGCATCACTCTCACTCCCCCAATCTCCCCACCTGTTGAGTTCACTTGCTGCCGATACATCAAGGCCCGGATCTCACGCTGCACAGCTCTCTGTCGGCCTCCCGCTGCGGTGGCAGCTAGCTGCCGCAGTAGAGTCAACACTTCACTCATGCAGTGCTCCATCACATTAGTCCCTAGCACTACTTCGGGTTATGATCGCTGGGTTCATTCATTATCACAATCATCCCCTGGTGCTGCAGTTCAGCCCATCCTACGGTCATGGCCACTTGTTTGTACCCCACTTGGGTCGAATGGAGTCCATCGGCTGCGACCAGTGTCATGCTACTGTCTGGAGGGGCAAGTTCATCAGTTCCCCAATACCGCTGATACAGTGTGTATGGTATCGTAGTTACCTGGGATCCAGTGTCCAGGAGTGCCATCAGCGGGACGCTGTCCACGGCCAGGGGGATGATGGCCGGGCCCCAATGTACCGGTCCCGCCAATCGGGGGGGCCACTGGGTTCTACTCCTGAGGATTGGCCCGTGGCCCCAGGGGTTGCTCGTTTAACGGACACCGTCGGGGGATAGTGGCCGGGCTTGCTGCACCTGTAACAAATTGGAGGTCCATACCGTGAGTCATTGGCCCTTCTCCGCTGCATCCAGGGGACGTCCTCCGGGCTGTCGGCGAGCTGCATCCTCCCCGGGGGCTTGGGTCTTGTCGGAGGCTGGAGTGCGGCGAGGATCTTGGTGAGGTCTCCATCCATGCGACGGACCTGGGCAGCCAGCTCCTCCATCATTCCGCCAGGGGCGGCCAGCGCCGAGGGGGCAGAGAGAGAAGGGGTTACCACGATGGGAGCCATCTCAGCTGGCTATGGGGCCGCTTCAGGTATATCAGATGCTGAGGGTTGCAAAGCTTTGATGGCCCGTTCTTTCATCACGGCGAAGTCCACGTTAGGGTGTTCTAGGGCCCACAGCCGTAGCTGCTTGCGGTCCTCCGGGGATCCCATCCCCTGCACGAACTGCTCGACTAACATTTTGTTGCTGTCCGCATCATTAATGGTATCCACCCGCTTCAGTGTGCGGAGGGTGGTTTGCAGGCGCAAGGCATAGTCTCTAATATTATCTGCAGGCCGCTGTCGGCATTGATAAAACTGCATCCGTAGCTTGGCTTCGGTGCGGGTCTCGAAGGCAATCTGCAGCTTCTCAAAGATGGTGGCCACAGAGGACCGGTCCCCCTCAGCCCAGGTCTCCGCCTCCTGCTCAGCCGCGCCGGTTATCTGCCCCAGCACTACTGCTGCACGTTGCTTAACGGTCAGGAGGTACAATTTTAGGACCGGGTTAAGCTTCTTCCGGAAGACCTGTAAGGCATCAGTTTTCCCGTCGTACTGCGGCATCCAGGTAGCTTCGGGCACATAGGGCAAGGAGAACGGCATCACCTGAGCAATGGCGGGGGCCGCAACCTCCCCTGGTCATGCGGCCGGAGCACGGCCGGGCTCATTCTCATTCGCGGGCGCCGCTGCGGCTGCGACCGCCGCTCCTCCAGCGGCCTCGTCGGGCGAAGACATCTTGCTTCCGCCCCCTTGGTCTTTTCTCAGCACCTCCTCTTCAGGGGTGGAGCTTCGGCTTTCGCGCCTCCACTGCTCGAGAAGACGCTCGAGCGGGAAAGTTTCCGCGCCCAAGATGGCGGATTCTGAAATTTTTCGGCCGGACACCGCCGGCGGGACACAAGGCGCACTTCTACCAGCCGGTAGAACGGTAAGATCCTGTTCGTGATGCCAAGTTATGTCGCGGGCGGGGAGGAGGCCGCCGCCGCTGCGCTCTCGCTGGTGCTCGGGTCCGGCACTGCTGCTGCTGCTCGGTGGCTCGAGCGGTGGGCTGGATCCGGGGACTCGAGTGGCGCTCCTCGCCCGTGCAGTGAAAGGGGGTGGTTTGGATTTGGGGAGTTGGTCCGTGACGCCACCCATGGTCTGTGGTGAGGTTGGGACACCACCGCTGCTCTGGACGGGGATCCCGGGAGCGATGACAGGGAGCAGCCGAGATGTTTCTCTCCCCTCCGTGGTAGGGGGTTGGTGGTCCCGGGGCCTGGTGAGGTGGGACGGGGAGGCAGGGTTGGCGAGGTGCAGGGTCGCGGGGTCAGCGCGGTGCCAGACGGCACGGTGGTACTCACTCAGCTAATGATGGATACAGAGTCTCCGGTAAAACAAACGGCTGGATGGACGGGTCCCTGCCTTTCCCTGCACCTGTTGTGTATCTTCGGTCCCGATGGCTTCCCACCGGTAACCCGCTCCCCAGCTTGGATATAAGTCGGAGGAGCCCCTTTTGCCCGCAGGCTCTGGCCCTGGGAATTTTAACTGTGGCGGTAGTTGTATTTCCCTTTCTTGGTTTGGACGGTTGCCTTCAGTCGGGTCTTTGTTGCTAGGAAACCCCGGAGGTTCCGGTCGCTAACGGATTTGACCGGTTTAACGGCGACTCCAAGCCTGGTTGGGGTCCGTAGGAACTGCCGGTTTGTGCTGGCTTCTCTTCGCTCCCCGGTTCGGTACTGGCGGGCCACCGCCCGTCCCCGGTCCTACGGTTCGCGTCGATCGGCCTCTCCTGCAGACGGCCACCACCGTCTGCCAACCTTGCTCTCGGTGCCCGGGCCATGTACCCGGACACGGTCAGTCTGCTCCTCTACTACTCCGTCTTACTCCTTCTCTTTCACTCTCCCTCACTCTTCTCGACTACACTGTTCTGTCCTGACTTCCTTTCCCCGCCTCCAGGACTGAGAACTCCTCAGTGGGTGGGGCCAACCGCCTGGCTCCACCCCACCTGGTGTGGACATCAGTTCCTGGAGGGAGGCAACAAGGATTTGTGTGTGACTGGTGTGCCTATCTCGGGGTGTGGGGTGTGTTGTTGCAGTACCTGTGATGACCTGGCTTGCCCAGGGCGCCACAGTCTGACTAACTGGCACAATTATTTTTTTTTTATATATATTTGTTAGAATGAATTAACAGTGTGCAGGATCGATCGCCACTTGATTTATTGCCCATGGGACTACCTGGAGCCATGCTTGGCTTCTTAAGGCAGCCCCATAAAGCATGAATGGAGTGATGTAATGGGGATAGAAATACTATGATCTACCTCTGGGTCCCAGCAGTGGAACACACACCAATCAGAAAATGATCCCCTATCCTGTGGATATCTGGTGGATAGGTAATAAACAAGTTATTCAGTAAAAACAAATTAAGTATGACATGAGGGAGCTGAAATGAGGGGTTTTGTATATGTAAGGGTATATGTGCCATATGAGCAGCCCATGTGGCTCCCATCAAGTGACTGCCAAGCCCTAATTGGGTTTGTTACTTCATTTACTAGACAATGAAAAAACAAAGGTGTGAAATCAACTCAATGATTGTGGAATCGAAGTAAACAAGCAGTAATTCTTTCTTTCTGTGCAGCTGTGTGACAGTATCAATTAGTATTAGAGAGATAACTAATCTTTGTGATGTGATCCACTTTCCATGTATACCTTGTAATAGATTTTGCATTGGGTAAAAAGGGGTTTAGGTTACTCCAAGTTTCATCTATCAGTGGCCTCCCACCCAAGAAATGATGAGTTACCAGTAGTGATGAGGAAGTACTAAAAAGCTCGGGTGCTCGAGGCTCGGGCCGAGCATCCCAAGATACTCGTGTACTCGGCCCGAGCACTGAGCCCAATGTTATCCTAAGGGAGACCCGAGTATTTTTATGAAATGACCCCCCGGCAGCTTGTAGAAACCCTAAAAATGTCACAAAAGTCTCAGAAGAGTGCTCAAATGACATGGCAACAGCATGGGGAAGACCCCTTGAAGCATTTATCACTCAAAAGTCACAGCTGTGAACAATTTTATCCGAGTTTTATGCCATTTTTACGGACTCGCCAGAAAACCTTCAAAAATGACACCAAAATTAATTTTCATGGCGGAAATGTTAAGGGCACATACCCAATAGTGAGATAGAGCTGGTGTATGTTACTTTTTGAGATTACATGAAAGATTTTACGTGAAAACATTGTGTGGCACTATGATGTTCCTGAGAAGAGACGTACATGAAGGCCTCTTGAGTCTAATGTGCCCATTTTGAGGAAGTGAGTCTTTGTAGTATTTTCCTTTGCCACGGAAGTCCAAAATTGTGAGGTTCACCAATGCCCCTGCATACAGACGTGCATGATGGCCTGTAAACCTGAAGTGCCCATTGTAAGGAAGTGGGTCTATTGTAATGTAGCCCTTTGGCAGGGCAGCCAAAAATTGGGAGGCTCCACATTGTCCCTGGATAGAGACGTGCATGAGGGCCTGTAAACCTGAGGTGCCCATTGTAAGGAAGTGGGTCTATTGTAGTATAGCGCTTTGGCAGGGCAGCCAAAAATTGGGAGGCTCCACATTCATAGTATCATAGTTTTTAAGGTTGAAGGGAGACTCTAAGTCCATCTAGTTCAACCCGTAGCCTAACATGTTGATCCAGAGGAAGGCAAAAAAAACCCCAATGTGGCAAACAAGTTCCAATGGGGAAAAAATTCCTTCCTGACTCCACATCCGGCAATCAGACTAGTTCCCTGGATCAATACCCTGTCATAAAATCTAATATACATAACTGGTAATATTAAATTTTTCAAGAAAGGCATCCAGGCTCTGCTTAAATGTTAGTAGTGAATCACTCATTACAACATCATGCGGCAGAGAGTTCCATAGTCTCACTGCTCGTACAGTAAAGAATCCTTGTCTGTGATTATGATTAAACCTTCTTTCCTCAAGACGTAGCGGATGCCCCCGTGTTCCAGTCGCAGGCCTAGGTGTAAAAAGATCTTTGGAAAGGTCTCTGTACTGTCCCCTCATATATTTATACATTGTGATTAGATCCCCCCTAAGCCTTCGTTTTTCCAAACTAAATAACCCCAAGTTTAATAACCTGTCTTGGTATTGCAGCCCCCCCCATTCCTCTAATAATCTTGGTGGCTCTTCTCTGCACCCTCTCCAGTTCAGCTATGTCCTTCTTATATATCGGTGACCAGAATTGTACACAGTATTCTAAGTGCGGTCGCACTAGTGACTTGTACAGAGGTAGAACTATATTTTTTTCATGAACACTTATACCTCTTTTAATACATCCCATTATTTTATTAGCCCTGGCAGCAGCTGCCTGACACTGTCCACTAAAGTGAAGTTTACCATCCACCCATACACCCAAGTCTTTTTCTGTGTCTGTTTTACCCAATGTTCTACAATTAAGTACATAATCATAAATGTTATTTCCTCTACCCAAGTGCATGACCTTACATTTATCTACATTAAACTTCAATTGCCACTTCTCAGCCCAATCCTCCAATTTACATAAATCTCCCTGTAATATAAAATTATCCTCCTCTGTATTGATTACCCTGCAGAGTTTAGTATCATCTGCAAATATTGAAATTCTACTCCGCATGCCCCCAACAAGGTCCTTTATAAATATGTTGAAAAGAAGCGGGCCCAATACTGACCCCTGGATAAAGACGTGCATGAGGGCCTGTAAACCTGAAGTGCCCATTGCAAGGAAGTGGGTCTATTTTAGTATAGCCCTTTGGCAGGGCAGCCAAAAATTGGGAGGCTCCACATTGTCCCTGGATAGAGACGTGCATGAGGGCCTGTAAACCTGAAGTGCCCATTGTAAGAAAGTGGGTCTATTGTAGTATAGCCCTTTGGCAGGGCAGACAAAAATTGGGAGGCTCCACATTGTCCCTGGATAGAGACGTGCATGAGGGCCTGTAAACCTGAAGTGCCCATTGTAAGGAAGTGGGTCTATTGTAGTGTAGCCCTTTGGCAGGGCAGCCAAAAATTGGGGGGCTCCACATTGTCCCTGGATAGAGACGTGCATAATGGCCTGTAAACCTGAAGTTCCCATTGTAAGGAAGTGGTTCTATTGTAGTATAGCCCTTTGGCAGGGCAGCCAAAAATTGGGAGGCTCCACATTGTCCCTGGATAGAGACGTGCATGAGGGCCTGTAAACCTGAAGTGCCCATTGTAAGGAAGTGGGTCTATTTTAGTATAGCCCTTTGGCAGGGCAGCCAAAAATTGGGAGGCTCCACATTGTCCCTGGATAGAGACGTGCATGAGGGCCTGTAAACCTGAAGTGCCCATTGTAAGGAAGTGGGTCTATTGTAGTATAGCCCTTTGGCAAGGCAGCCAAAAATTGGGAGGCTCCACATTGTCCCTGGATAGAGACGTGCATGATGGCCTGTAAACCTGAAGTGCCCATTGTAAGGAAGTGGGTCTATTGTAGTATAGCCCTTTGGCAGGGCAGCCAAAAATTGGGAGGCTCCACATTGTCCCTGGATAGAGACGTGCATGAGGGCCTGTAAACCTGAAGTGCCCATTGTAAGGAAGTGGGTCTATTGTAGTATAGCCCTTTGGCAGGGCAGCCAAAAATTGGGAGGCTCCACATTGTCCCTGGATAAAGACGTGCATTAGGGCCTGTAAACCTGAAGTGCCCATTGTAAGGAAGTGGGTCTATTTTAGTATAGCCCTTTGGCAGGGCAGCCAAAAATTGGGAGGCTCCACATTGTCCCTGGATAAAGACGTGCATGAGGGCCTGTAAACCTGAAGTGCCCATTGTAAGGAAGTGAGTCTATTGTAGTATAGCCCTTTGGCAGGGCAGCCAAAAATTGGGAGGCTCCACATTGTCCCTGGATAGAGATGTGCATGAGGGCCTCAAAACATTGTTCCCATTGCAAAGGAGCGGGTCTCCTGTCGTTGTCATGTCCATTCTGAAAGAATGGGCGAAAAAATTTACCACTGGGGGTATACCTGAAACAACGGGCTAACTATTGTAACGGTCATCATGGTGGTGCATGAGGAGAAGGAGGAGCAGTCCAGCGATTATCCAAAATCCAGAAGTGTGTACCCATGGGTGAGTGGAGGTACATGGCAAATTCCCGTTACAAACTTGAAATTCCGCTCTCATTTGCTTGTGGTGTGGTGAAGTCTGGCCCAATCCAACCCTTGTTCATCTTGATCAGAGTCAGCCTGTCAGCATTTTCAGTTGACAGGCGGGTGCGTTTATCTGTAATGATTCCACCTGTGGCACTAAAAACACGCTCTGACAAAACGCCAGCGGCAGGGCAGGCCAGGACTTCCAAGGCGTAGAGAGCCAATTCATGCCACGTGTCCAGCTTGGATACCCAATAATTGTAAGGCACAGAGGAATGTCGGAGTACAGTTGTTCGATCTGCAAGGTACTCCTTGAGCATCTGGGCAAACTTAGGATTTCTTGTGGCACTACCCCGCACCTCAGGGGCTGTGGTACGTGAGGGGCTGAGAAAACTGTCCCACATCTTAAAGACTGTTCCCCTACCTCTGGCAGATTGGACTTGTGCCCCTCTCGGCTGTACGCCTTGGTTGTCCACTGATTCCTGACCTATACCGCTAGCGTTTTGTGAGGGGAATTCTTTGCCTACTTCTGTGACTATGGCCTTCCGGAACTGCTGCATTTTGGCTGACCTCTCCGCCTCGGGAATAAGAGACATAAAGTTCTCCTTGTAGCGTGGGTCTAACAGTGTTACCAACCAGTAATGATTGTCGGCCAAGATGTTCTTAACGCGAGGGTCACGAGACAGGCAGCTTACCATAAAGTCAGCCATGTGCGCCAGACTCTTAACAGCAGTACTTCAGTATCCTGACCAACACAATGACTGAACATGCTGTCCTCCTCCTCCTCCTCCTCCTCATCTACCCTGTCCTCTGGCCAGCCACGCTGAACCGAGGATATGACTGGTGTGCATGTCATATCCTCAATTTGGCCGGAGAGTTGCTCCATGTCTTCATCCTCCTCCTCGTCATAGTCCTCCACTGCACGTTGTGATGACTCGAGGCTGGGCTGTGTGTTATCACCCACACCCACTACTGTTTCTTGCTCCAACTCATCGCGCTCCGCCTACAATGCATCATGTTTGTTTATGAGCAGAGACCGTTTTAGAAGGCAGAGAAGCGGTATGGTGACGCTAATAATGGCGCCATCACCACTCACCATCTTGGTGGAGTCCTCAAAGTTTTGGAGGATGGTACATAGGTTGGACATCCATCTCCACTCCTCAGGTGTTATGTGTGGAGTTTGACCCATTTCCCGACGGCTTAGGTGATGCAGGTACTCAACAACTGCCCTCTTCTGCTCAAATATCCTGACCAACATGTGCAGAGTTGAATTCCAACGCGTGGGGACATCACACACCAGTTTGTGAGCCGGAAGGTGCAAACGGCGCTGAAAGCCGGCAAGGCCGGCTGAAGCAGTAGGTGACTTTCGAAAATGTGCAGACAGGCGGCGAACTTTTACCAGCAGATCAGACAGCTCTGGGTATGACTTTAGAAACCGCTGAACTACGAGGTTGAGCACATGGGCCACGCATGGAACATGTGTCAGCTGGCCTCGCCTCAAAGCCGCCACCAGGTTCCGGCCATTGTCACACACGACCTTCCCTGGCTTTAGGTTCAGAGGTGTGAGCCAGTGATCTGCCTGCTGTTTCAGAGCTGTCCACACTTCTTCTGCATTGTGGGGTTTGTCACCTATGCAGATTAGCTTCAGCACAGCCTGTTGCCGCATCGCCGAGGCAGTGATGCAGTGCTTCCAGCTTGGGACTGGTGTGGAGGGTAAAGTGGATGAGGATGCGCAGGAGGAGGAGGAGGCTGAGGAGCATGACATTCCGGAGCTGTAGAGTGTGGGTGAAACCCTGACTGAGGTAGGGCCTGCAAACCTTGGTGTGAGAAGGACGTGTTCCGTCCCTCGCTCAGACTGGGTCCCAGCTTCCACAATATTAACCCAGTGTGCCGTCAATGAGATGTAGCGGCCTTGCCCACAAGCACTTGTCCACGTGTCTGTGGTTAGGTGGACTTTGGCTAAAACGGCGTTGTTCAGGGCACGTGTGATGTTTTGTGACACGTGGTTATGCAATGCGGGGACGGCACACCGGGAGAAATAGTGGCGGCTGGGGACCGAGTAACGTGGGACAGCTGTCGCCATCAGGTCGCGGAATGCTTCTGTCTCCACCAGCCTAAAAGGCAACATTTCCAGCGCAAGCAGTCACGAAATGTTAGCATTTTGAACTGTGGCATGTGGGGCGTTGGCAGTGTATTTGCGCCTGCGTTCAAAGGTTTGCTGAATGGATAACTGAACGCTGCGCTGGGACAAGGACGTGCTTGATGATGGTGTTATTTCTGCGTAGGCAACTGCAGGTGCAGGGCCGGAGGAGGCTTGTTCGCAGGCAGCATGGACAGGGGATTGGCTCGCATGCACAACAAGCGAAGACGTAGCAGTGACATCAGCAAGCACTGCTCCTCGACTCTGTTGTACATCCCACAAAGTCGGATGCTTGGCTGACATGTGCCTGATCATGCTGGTGGTGGTCAGGCTGCTAGTTTTGGTACCCCTGCTGATGCTGGCATGTCAGGTGTTGCAAATGGCCTTTTTAGAATCATCTGGAGCCAACTTAAAAAAATGCCAGACCTAACATTTGTACAGGCACCTTGTGTCGTGTTGTTGTTCCGGGGAACGGTTGCCTGACTTCTGCCTGGGGCCACCACCCTGCTTCTTACTGCCTGTTGGGATGCTACGCCTCCCTCCCCCTGTGCACTGCTGTCCTCGCTCTGCATATCCTCCTGCCAGGTTGGGTCAGTTACTGGATCATCCACCACGTCGTCTTCCTCTTCTGCACCCTGCTCATCCTCCTGACTTCCTGACAATTGTGTCTCATCATCGTCCATCCCTTGTTGCGACACGTTGCCAACTTCGTGAGAACGTGGCTGCTCAAATATTTGGGCATCTGTACATACGATCTCATCATGACCCACTTCAACAGGAGCTGGCGAGAGGCCAGAATGTGCGAATGGAAACGTGAACAGCTCTTCCGAGTGTCCAAGTGTGGGATCAGTAATGTCCGTGGACGTGTACTCAGCCTGGTGGTAGGAAGGAGGATCAGGTTCTGAAATGTGCGGTGCAGTATCACGGCTACTGACACTTGACCGTGTGGAAGACAGAGTGTTTGTGGTGGTGCCAATCTGACTGGAAGCATTATCCGCTATCCAACTAACAACCTGTTGACACTGGTCTTGGTTCAAGAGCGATGTACTGCTGCGGTCCCCAAGAATTTGGGACAGGACGTGCGAGCGAGTAGATGTGGCCCTTTGTTGTGGCGAAATTAGAGCTTGCCCACGACCTCGGCCTCTGCCTGCACCACCATCACGTCCACTTCCTTGTTCGTTGCCAACGCCCTTGCGCATTTTGCAATGCTGTGCTGACGTGTATTCACTAGACTTGTGCGTTATATCCAAGTTTGTGCAAAACACACACAAGTGCACCTGTACGCTGCCACCGACAGGCACACACGTGCGGTTTTTAAATGCAAGCACGGACGCACTAAGAACCTAACAGGTTTTTAGGAGCGACAATTACTGAGAAGTTTGACACTATCAGACACTGCTGACTGACGTGTATTATTCACTAGACTTGTGCGTTATATACTAGTTTGTGCAAAACGCGCACCTGTACGCTGCCACCGACAGGCACACACATGCGGTTTTTAAATGCAAGCACGGATGCACTAAGAACCTAACAGGTTTTTTAGGAGCGACAATTACTGAGAAGTTTGACACTATCAGACACTGCTGACCGACGTGTATTATTCACTAGACTTGTGCGTTATATACTAGTTTGTGCAAAACGCACACAAGTGCACCTGTACGCTGCCACCGACAGGCACACACGTGCGGTTTTTAAATGCAAGCACGGACGCACTAAGAACCTAACAGCTTTTTAGGAGCGACAATTACTGAGAAGTCTGACACTATCAGGACTGTTTTATACTGTGTACACCAGCCCCAGATATGATGAAGGCTGGTATATGGTCACCACTAGGAATGGCTATATACCCTGCCTGCCTGCCTGTATACAGCTACAATAGTCCTGAGAAGGACTCTTCTGGTCACTAGCCTGTATTCCGACCTGGCTATACCCTGCCTGCCCTGCCTGTATACAGCAACAATAGTCCTGAGAAGGACTCTGCTCCTGTACTCCGACCTGGCTATACCCTGCCTGCCTGTATACAACTACAATAGTCCTGAGAAGGACTTCTGGTCACACTGTTTGCAGCCCTGCTACGGAAATAACTATAAAGGGCCGCAAACCTTTCCTTGAAGCAGCAACACTCTTCCTGCACTGACTGTCTGGATGGCTGTGTGCAGAGCACAGCGCGCCCGCCGGTATAAAGGCTCGGTCACGCTGTGCAGGCCGGCCAATCACTGCAATTCCAAAACTAACAGGGCTGTGGCATTGCAGTGGTCTGCCAGCCAATCCCTGCATGAGAGCTGGCTCTCAAAAGAGCGCCAACATGCAGGGATGAAGACCACGAGTACAGCACGAGTATCGCGAGATTACTCGGTCCCCGCAGAGTGGCCGAGTACAGTGATACTCGTGCGAGTACCGAGTAGTGACAAGCATACTCGCTCAACACTAGTTACCAGCTCTGTTACTAGAAGGACAAGATAAAGCTTTTGTACTTCTATGAAGCAGATATGACAGACATGTAAAACCATAGAATCTTCTCATTTACATCACACAAATCATATTGAGGCTTAATGGAATGCAAATCGAAAGCTAAATGCAGTTTCAGAAGTTACAATTGGACAATAAACATGTAGCAATTCAGCATTAGCAATGGCAGGAGGCTAAACAATGACATGGTCATGTATGCCAACCACAATATCACATTTCATGGCATGATTGTTTCCAGATTGAATAACTGGAATGTCTGAAAGTGTTCATACTGTATGTACATCTTAAATTAAGATACAAAGCTTTATATATAACTAGAAGGTGGCCCAATTCTACGCATTGGGTATTCTAGAATTTACGTATTGTGTAGTTAATGTATGATTTTTGTTATATACAGTTAGGTCCAGAAATATTTGGACAGTGACACTATTTTCGCGAGTTGGGCTCTGCATGCCACCACATTGGATTTGAAATGAAATCTCTACAACAGAATTCAAGTGCAGATTGTAATGTTTAATTTGAAGGTTTGAACAAAAATATCTGATAGAAACTGTAGGAATTGTACACATTTCTTTACAAACGCTCCAAATTTTAGGAGGTCAAAAGTAATTGGACAAATAAACCAAACCCAAACAAAATATTTTTATTTTCAATATTTTGTTGCGAATCCTTTGGAGGCAATCACTGCCTTAAGTCTGGAACCCATGGACATCACCAAACGCTGGGTTTCCTCCTTCTTAATGCTTTGCCAGGCCTTTACAGCCGAAGCCTTCAGGTCTTGCTTGTTTGTGGGTCTTTCCGTCTTAAGTCTGGATTTGAGCAAGTGAAATGCATGCTCAATTGGTTTAAGATCTGGTGATTGACTTGGCCATTGCAGAATGTTCCACTTTTTTGCACTCATGAACTCCTGGGTAGCTTTGGCTGTATGCTTGGGGTCATTGTCCATCTGTACTATGAAGCGCCGTCTGATCAACTTTGCGGCATTTGGCTGAATCTGGGCTGAAAGTATATCCCGGTACACTTCAGAATTCATCCGGCTACTCTTGTCTGCTGTTATGTCATCAATAAACACAAGTGACCCAGTGCCATTGAAAGCCACGCATGCCCATGCCATCACGTTGCCTCCACCATGTTTTACAGAGGATGTGGTGTGCCTTGGATCATGTGCCGTTCCCTTTCTTCTCCAAACTTTTTTCTTCCCATCATTCTGGTACAGGTTGATCTTTGTCTCATCTGTCCATAGAATACTTTTCCAGAACTGAGCTGGCTTCATGAGGTGTTTTTCAGCAAATTTAACTCTGGGCTGTCTATTTTTGGAATTGATGAATGGTTTGCATCTAAATGTGAACCCTTTTTACTTTCATGGAGTCTTCTCTTTACTGTTGACTTAGAGACAGATACACCTACTTCACTGAGAGTGTTCTGGACTTCAGTTGATGTTGTGAACGGGTTCTTCTTCACCAAAGAAAGTATGCGGCGATCATCCACCACTGTTGTCATCCGTGGACGCCCAGGCCTTTTTGAGTTCCCAAGCTCACCAGTCAATTCCTTTTTTCTCAGAATGTACCCGACTGTTGATTTTGCTACTCCAAGCATGTCTGCTATCTCTCTGATGGATTTTTTCTTTTTTTTCAGCCTCAGGATGTTCTGTTTCACCTCAATTGAGAGTTCCTTAGACCGCATGTTGTCTGGTCACAGCAACAACTTCCAAATGCAAAACCACACACCTGTAATCAACCCCAGACCTTTTAACTACTTCATTGATTACAGGTTAACGAGGGAGACGCCTTCAGAGTTAATTGCAGCCCTTAGAGTCCCTTGTCCAATTACTTTTGGTCCCTTGAAAAAGAGGAGGCTATGCATTACAGAGCTATGATTCCTAAACCCTTTCTCCGATTTGGATGTGAAAACTCTCATATTGCAGCTGGGAGTGTGCACTTTCAGCCCATATTATATATATAATTGTATTTCTGAACATGTTTTTGTAAACAGCTAAAATAACAAAACTTGTGTCACTGTCCAAATATTTCTGGACCTAACTGTATATAGATGTTGTTGTGTGTAGTTGCCAAGTGTTTGTGTAGTGCGCTGTAAATTTTCTGGGTGTTGTCTGGGTGTGGCGGGGGGTGAGAGCGGTGTTGTTTGTGTGTTGCGTTGTGTGTGTTGCGTTGTTTGTGGAGCGCTGTGTGTCTGTAGCGTTGTGTGTGTGTGGTGCTGTGTGTGTTGCGCGGTTTGTGTGAGTGTGGGGTGCGTGTGTGTGTTTTGGGGGGAGGTATGTTTTGTACAGTGTGTGTGTTGTGCGGTATGTGCGTATATTTATGTGTGCCGGGGTGTTTGTGTGTGTGTGTTGTGCGGTATGTGCGTATATTTGTGTGTGCCGCAGTGTTTTTGTGTTGGGTGTTGTGTGTGTGCGGCGTTGTCTGTGTGTGTGGGTGTCTGTGTAGGGCGGTGTTTGTGGTTCCCAGTGTGTGTGTGGTGTGTTGTGCGGTGCGTGGGTCCCCCATGCTGCGCACCCCCCATCGTGCTCCATCCCCCATGCTGCTCACCCCCCATCGTGCTCCATCCCCCATGCTGCGCACCCTCCATCGTGCTCCATCCCCCATGCTGCGCCCCCCCCATTGTGCTCCATCCCCCATGCTGGGCACCCCCCATCGTGCTGCATCCCCCATGTTGCGCACCCCCAATCATGCTCCATCCCCCATGCTGCGCACCCCCAATCGTGTTTCATCCCCCCATTCTGGGCACCCCCCATCGTGCTCCATCCTCCACGCTGCACCCCCCCATCGTGCTCCATCCCCCATGCTGCACTCCCCATCATGCTCCATCCCCCATGCTATGCGCCCCCCATCGTGCTCCATCCCCCATGCTACACACCCCCCATCGTGCTCCATCCCCCATTCTGCGCACCCCCTATCGTGCTCTATCCCCCATGCTGCACCTCCCATCGTGCTCCATCCCCCATGCTGTGCACCCCCCATCGTGTTTTATCCCCCCATTCTGGGCACCCCCCATCGTGGTCCACCCCCCATGCTGCACCCCCCATCGTGGTCCACCCCCCATGCTGCACCCCCCATCGTGCTCCATCCCCCATGATGCACTCCCCATCGTGCTCCATCCCCCATGCTGCGAACCCCTCAGAGAGGAGTATAATAGGAGGAGTATAATAGAAGGAGTATTATGGGAGGAGTAGTCCTGGGGAAAGACGAGTATAATGGGAGGAGTAGTCCTGGGGGGTGGTGTACAGGTGCCCAATGTGTGCGGGGGGCATGGCCTAGCGGGCATCTCGTGTGGGGGGGCGTGGCCTAGCGGGCATCGCGTGCGGGGGACGTGGCCTAGCAAGCATCGCCTGGGGGGGCGTGGCCTAGCGGGCATCATGGGGGGAGTGGCCTAGCAGGCAACGCGTGCGGGGGGCGTAGCCTAGCAGGCATCGCATGCGGGGGTGTGGCCTAGCGGGCATCGCGTGCGGGGGGCGTGGTCTAGCGGGCATCGCGTGCGGGGGGCGTGCCTGGCTAAATGGTTAATCCATGCAGGGGGCGGGGCCAGCGGGCATCGCATGCGGGGGGTGTGGCCTAGTGGGCATCGTGTGCGGGGGGCAGGCCTGGCCAAATGGGTAATCCATGCGGGGGGCGAGGCCAGCGGGCATCGCGGGCGGGGGGCATGGCCTAGCGGGTATCGCGTGCAGGGGGGCGGGGCCGAGCCGAGCGGCCAATCCGTGTGGAAGGGCGGGGCCAGGCCGAGCCCAGCGGCCAATCCGACGGTTGTCACTGTAAGGACACAATTTTGGAGCAAGACAGACAGACAGACAGAATAAGGCAATTATATATATATATATAGATAGGGTTCTATCTCCAAGCATTCTTAGGCTGGAAAGTAGACATTCTTTAGTTTTAGCGGCTCTTTGGCGATCTGTTTCATGGCTTAGCATTATTTCTTACTAAATAATGAAAATCTCAGGCAGATAAAGGCTTATTGTACAGCCAGCCAGAGATCGTGTTCTAAGCCAAATGTACTCAAAGTTCTCAGCTTACCTGCTTCGTCCGAGCGCCAGTCTGAAACTTTTTCATGTCGAGAGGACTGCGTGCTCACTCCATTAAATTTTTCACCAACTGGACCTCAAACTATGATTACATTGCAATTCATTTATATTTCATTTTAAGGGATAGGGTGTTGACTAGTTCTTTACAACATTTCTAGAAAACCACAGAACATCCCACATGGTAAAAAAAAAACTATAAGCATGATAAATATAACTGCATAAAAAATTTCAAGTGTTTTCTTGCAAACATAATGCTAGAGAGGTAAAGGTGCTGGAGCATATGGAGAGTAACTGCTAGAGCACATAGAGGTCATAAAAGAGCTAGAGTATATAGAGAGCAACTGCAAGAGCATATAGAGGTCATAAAGGAGCTAGCGCATATGGAGAGCAACTGCTAGAACATATAGAGGTCACAAGGGAGCTGGAGCATATAGAGAGCAGCTGCTGGAGAATTTAGAGGTTAAAAGGAGCTAGAGCATAGGGAGAGTAACTGTTACAGCATATAAAGGTCATGAGGGAGCAAGAGCATATGGAGAGCAACTGCTAGAAAATATAGGGGTTATAAAAGAGCTAGAACATATGGAGAGCAACTGCTTGAGTATATACAGGTCATAAGGGAGCTAAAGCATATGGATAGCAACTGTCAGATCATATAGATATAGAGGTCATAAGGGAGCTAGACCATATAGAGAGTACCTGCTAGAGCATATAGAGGTCATTAGGGAGCTAGAAAATATGGAGGTCATAAGGGTATTGGAACGTATGCACAGCATCTGCTAAAGTATATAGAGGTCATAAGGCAGTTGGCATGTGGAGAGCAACTGCTAGAGCATATTGAGGTCATAAAGGAGCTGGAGAGTATGGGGAGCAATTGCTAAAGCATATAACGGTCATAAGGATGCTAGAGCATAAGGAGAGCAACTGCTAGAGCATACAGAGGTCATAAGGGAGCTAGAGCAAATGGGGAGCAACTGCTAGAGCATACAGAGGTCATAAAGGAGCTAGATCATCTGAAGATCAACTGCTAGAGCATATAGAGTTCATAAGGGAGCTACAGCATATGGAAAGCAACTGCTAGTGCATATGTGAAGCCCCACCGCTCACCTGCAGGTCGCCTCAGGGCCTTCATGTGCTGGAACTCTTCTGGCCACAGATAGGTCAGGTTAACTTCAATGGGAATCGTGACGCCACTTCCTTGTAATTGCTGTCACGGGTGACCGCCACTGCAATTTAGGGAGCGTCTGGGGCTGATGGTAAATGCAGTCTGATGTTATGGCCTCCCGAGAGTGAGGCTGGCCCCAGGGGCTCAGGTGTAAGTGTGTAGTACCACAGGTCGCAGAAGAACTCATACACAGGCAGCAATGTCTTTCAGGGTTTTTACTCACTTTTTGCTGGTAGAGTGAGGCAACCCGGGCGATGCTATGATGAACCAGGTGGAACCGGGTATCCCTCAGGCTGATATAGGGGTGACTGCTGACTCGCCTTCCTAGCACTTCTTTTGTTTCGGATAACCCCTAACTTGAAGTATTGCGGAATTCACCCAGGGAAGTCGCGACTGCCTTTCTCCCCTTTCTGACCCATTTGCTGACAGCGTGGCCAAGGATAAGATGGCTCCAGGATCAATCCTCCTTATGGGCCCCCTCGTTGGTGTTGATGCTGCGGGTTCTGTGTTGGTTGGTATGGGACTTGTTGTCCACCCCACCGGTAGGATTAGTAGGTAGTTAAACTTGAGCCTACTTCGGGAACCTGTTTCCCCTGCGTGACCAAGTCCTCCTGATGTCTCCGTACACGACCAGCTGGTTCCCTTCAGTGTCCTCCAGACTAGCTGATTTTCCATAGCGTCTTTCCGTCCAGTTGTGGTGACTGAACTCCCCCGCCAGCAGCCACTACAGGTGCAGGGTCTGGCTAGTGTCCTGCTCTTCAGCTCTACACCTCAGACTCCGCTGCTCCACTCCTACTCCTTTGACTGCCACTGCACAACTCCCCGTCTCCAGTCCCACTACCCACCACTAGCTGGGATGCGAGGGCTACGCCCCTTCCTGGGTCTTCCCAGGGGTTCCCTCTAAGCTGTGTGTGTGTCTTGGGTACTTCGTGTCTGTGCGTACACACCCTACATAGCCTTTGGGAATACCTGTTTGTACTGACCCAGGCGTGGGTGCAATACTCAGTGGTGTCTGACAAGGTCAGGGGCGCAACATTCCCCCTTAGTAACCAACAGCACGTCCTCGGGCTGTAAAGACAAGAACATTTTAAAGTTTAAACTTTTCACATAAAAACATTTAAGACATCATAAATCTTTGTAAAACATACCAGGTACCATTCATCACCACCCTTCACCCACAAGTCCGTTACCCACCCAAAACCCTCTGATCTTCCTCTCCTCGAGATGGTGGTTAAGGGTAAGCATCTCCTCAGTTGAGCCGCGTCTTTGGCCACTTCTGGCAGGATTGTAGAGGCGGCGTTCTCGGTTAGTGTCACTCCAAACAGGGCACCCACTTCTTTGTGGTGGAGAGCCAGGCCCCATAAACAGGCGTGCTCTGGTTGTTGGTACCTCTGGGGTAACGATCTACACTGCGAGAGTTTGTGGCTATAGCCAGTTCACAGCCTTATGGTCCTTAGTAGAAATTGCACAAAGCCAGGTGCAAAACAGGTGGATTCTCACAATAGTTCTTGTGGGCACATTTTCTTAAACTTCAACGTTGCTGAACTGGTAACTCTGTAACTTTTCTTTACTTTGCTTTACACGGATCTCCTCCTCTCACAATCAGGTTGTAGCACTTCCATGCTTTGGAACCTGGAGTTTGGCTGTGTAGCACTTTGGACTTGCTGAGCTCTTTGAGCTTGCTGTGGTTGCGGAGCTTGTATTCTTTGGGCGTCCTCTAATGGTGGTGACCTTGGGGACTGGGCGGAATCTGCAGGGCTGTAGCTGGAGCTCTTCGGGCGTGGTACCACGTCTAGAGCATACCAGCGCCTTTCACCTTTGTGCCTGGTGAATTCCACGAGGTCTCCCATGTAGAGGTTTTCACCAGGGTGTCCTCTGGGCAGGTGGGACCGGACATCCCTTCTGGACACAAAGATGCCCTCCTTGACACCAGCCTCCACAATAAAGCCATAGCCAGTTTTCAGATTAAATTCTTCAACTACTCCACGGTGGATAGGACCTCAGGTCTGGAACTCGGTCTGCCGCAGGGACTTCTTTTCTTCTAGATCCCTGGCCTCCACTCTTTCTTTTTCTGGGGAAGGCTGCAAAGGGGGGTGCCCTGCCCTCCTGCGGCGCCGTCCTCTGCGGGCTGGTCTTCTCATCACCGTTACTTCACTGTCTGCGGACTCCCAGGTCACATGCATACTCGGCATAAAGATGGCCAGTTCTTCATCCTCAGCAAGGGGGGTCGTAACTAGAGATGAGCGAACCGGTCCCGGTTCGGCTCGAGGTCGGCTCGCCGAACAGGGGTCCCGTTCGAGTTTGGCTCGTCGAACGTTCGACGAACCGTACTCGAACTGCATAGGAAACAATGGCAGGCAATCACAAACACATAAAAACACCTAGAAAACACCCTCAAAGGTGTCCAAAAGGTCACAAACAACTCACAACACATGGGAAAGTGACAAGGACATATACTCATGTGAAAACAAAAGAGCTGGACAAGGAAAAAGAGGAGGAGACACAGATATATGAGTATATGCAAGGAAACATCGATTCCATTATTGTGCAACTTGAGCCCTGCTCATTTTAGGCTTCCAATCTTGATAAATTGCCTGAGCTCGCCACGTACGCCTTGGGGATCTTGTCATGTCCTGCAGCCAGCGTTCTCTCGGAACCTGTCTTCAGTGCTGCTGGGGGTCTGCTGGCGGATAAGCACACATGTCTGTCCACTGACAATGTGGACATGGCTCTCAGAGGACTTTTCTTCCCCTGGGTCAGCCAGGGGACGGGAAAGGCACGCGTATTTTTGAGAGTGCTTCATGCAAAGCATCTTTTTCTTTTTCAAAAGGGGGCTCAACCGATGCCAGTCAAGTGGGGTGTGTGTGGCCCAGTTAGTGGCAACGAGGGAGACTGTGGTTGGAGTCCCCTCGCTGTGTTTCTAAAAGAACCAAGATGAACAAGTCATGGCTCTGAGGACTTTTCTTCCCCTGGGTCAGCCAGGGGACGGGAAAGGCACGCGTATTTTTGAGAGTGCTTCATGCAAAGCATCTTTTTCTTTTTCAAAAGGGGGCTCAACCGATGCCAGTCAAGTGGGGTGTGTGTGGCCCAGTTAGTGGAAACGAGGGAGACTGTGGTTGGAGTCCCCTCGCTGTGTCTCTAAAAGAACCAAGATGAACAAGTCATGGCTCTCAGAGGACTTTTCTTCCCCTGGGTCAGCCAGGGGACGGGAAAGGCAAGCGTATTTTTGAGAGTGCTTCATGCAAAGCATCTTTTTCTTTTTCAAAAGGGGGCTCAACCGATGCCAGTCAAGTGGGGTGTGTGTGGCCCAGTTAGAGGCAACGAGGGAGACTGTGGTTGGAGTCCCCTCGCTGTGTTTCTAAAAGAACCAAGATGAACAAGTCTGTCAGGTTTCCGGGTTTTCCAGTTCTCTTTTGAATGAGCTTGCCCTCAGTTAACATGGAGTTTAATGTTCTGTTGCCCTACTTCCTGTCCAGCTGCTTAAAAGGCCGCCTCTAAGCCTAGTCCAGTGCCTGAGTATACTGCTTGCTGTGTGCTCCTGCTTTGCTGCTTCTACTTCCTGATTGCCTTTTGGATCCTTCTGAAAGACTACCGACCGACTCTGGACCATACCCGGTTTCTCCAAGCTGTGCCCGGACTCCGTCTGCCGTCTTTGGTCAGCACTTCTGCCCGGTTCCTTCTGGTTCGTAACCACTCTGGACTATCATTCCGTACGGACACTTCTGGACTTTACCACTTGCCCCTTGTGTCCCGGCTGCTGCGCATTTAGGCCTTTCGGGGTGATTGCCGGACAGTCCCTGTATAGGGGTTCGCTCTGGTGGTCTCCCTGGGGGAGTCCGGTGCGTGGCCCCGGGAATCCCCTTCGCTCCGTTTCGGGAAGGTATTTCGTGTGTGTGTTCTACTGTGTTTGTTCCGTTGTGTATCTACCGTGGTTATATATTATAAACATCTTGTACCAAGAACTCGTCTCTGGTTGTCATTGCCCTAACGCTATCGAAATCCTCAGAACGTACAATAGTATTACAAAGTCATGGCTCTGAGGACTTTTCTTCCCCTGGGTCAGCCAGGGGACGGGAAAGGCACGCGTATTTTTGAGAGTGCTTCATGCAAAGCATCTTTTTCTTTTTAAAAAGGGGGCTCAACCGATGCCAGTCAAGTGGGGTGTGTGTGGCCCAGTTAGTGGAAATGAGGGAGACTGTGGTTGGAGTCCCCTCGCTGTGTCTCTAAAAGAACCAAGATGAACAAGTCATGGCTCTCAGAGGACTTTTCTTCCCCTGGGTCAGCCAGGGGACGGGAAAGGCAAGCGTATTTTTGAGAGTGCTTCATGCAAAGCATCTTTTTCTTTTTCAAAAGGGGGCTCAACCGATGCCAGTCAAGTGGGGTGTGTGTGGCCCAGTTAGTGGCAACGAGGGAGACTGTGGTTGGAGTCCCCTCGCTGTGTCTCTAAAAGAACCAAGATGAACAAGTCATGGCTCTCAGAGGACTTTTCTTCCCCTGGGTCAGCCAGGGGACAGGAAAGGCACGCGTATTTTTGAGAGTGCTTCATGCAAAGCATCTTTTTCTTTTTCAAAAGGGGGCTCAACCGATGCCAGTCAAGTGGGGTGTGTGTGGCCCAGTTAGTGGAAACGAGGGAGACTGTGGTTGGAGTCCCCTCGCTGTGTCTCTAAAAGAACCAAGATGAACAAGTCATGGCTCTCAGAGGACTTTTCTTCCCCTGGGTCAGCCAGGGGACGGGAAAGGCAAGCGTATTTTTGAGAGTGCTTCATGCAAAGCATCTTTTTCTTTTTCAAAAGGGGGCTCAACCGATGCCAGTCAAGTGGGGTGTGTGTGGCCCAGTTAGTGGCAACGAGGGAGACTGTGGTTGGAGTCCCCTCGCTGTGTTTCTAAAAGAACCAAGATGAACAAGTCATGGCTCTGAGGACTTTTCTTCCCCTGGGTCAGCCAGGGGACGGGAAAGGCACGCGTATTTTTGAGAGTGCTTCATGCAAAGCATCTTTTTCTTTTTCAAAAAGGGGCTCAACCGATGCCAGTCAAGTGGGGTGTGTGTGGCCCAGTTAGTGGAAACGAGGGAGACTGTGGTTGGAGTCCCCTCGCTGTGTCTCTAAAAGAACCAAGATGAACAAGTCATGGCTCTGAGGACTTTTCTTCCCCTGGGTCAGCCAGGGGACGGGAAAGGCACGCGTATTTTTGAGAGTGCTTCATGCAAAGCATCTTTTTCTTTTTCAAAAGGGGGCTCAACCGATGCCAGTCAAGTGGGGTGTGTGTGGCCCAGTTAGTGGAAACGAGGGAGACTGTGGTTGGAGTCCCCTCGCTGTGTTTTACATGCTTTTAGAAAGGCATGACATGGCTTGGAGGTTGACTTTCATCATCTGCAAACTGTTGGCTACCAAAATGCTGCCTTTCCAACAACTGTGGTTATAGACAATGAGGAACATACTGATGAAGATGAGACGCAGATACCCGATTGGGATGACAACTTAAATATTCGGTCAGGGCAAGAAGAGGCTCGGTCTGAGGGGGAGGGGAGTGCAAACACAACAGTTGATGATGAAGTTCTAGATCCCACCTACTGTCAACCCACAGTCAGACACTCGAGGAGGTCAACAGAGGCGGTGGAGGAGGATGCAACCGACGTCGAAGTAACCTTGCGCCTTCCTGGACACAGTCGGAGCACTGGTAGCACGTCTACAACTGCATCCTCAGCCACCACTCTGCCTCTGAGCATTATTCGGGGTGGATCAACAGGTCGCATGGCCTCTAAGCCTTGCCTAGCCTGGTCCTTTTTTGACATAAAAAAAGATCGACCAAATTATGTGATCTGTAACATTTGGCATGGTTATCTTACTAGAGGTCAAAACCTCAGCAGTTTGACAACTTCTTCCATGAATCGTCACATGAATAAATATCATATGGCCTGGTGGGAAGCTCACCGTGCTGCAATGCGGCCTAGCGGAGCCAACCATCCACCGCCTGCCCCTTCCAGTGCATCCGCGCGCTCGTCATCTTCTAGGACTGTGGGGACAGCTGTCACACCTGTTTTTCCACCCACAACTTCCACCACTGTAACCGCAACAGGCAGTTTGCTTGGTAGGTCGTCAGTTGGTTTGGAAGGGGAAACAAGTGATTGTGTACAGCTCTCTCAAACATCGATAGCACCAACGTTGGATGAAGGCAACATCATGTCTCCGCCTGCACTTTCCTCACAAACCTGCATTTTTCCAGGGACACCCTACTCAACACCGTCTACACACAGCAGCCAGATCTCTGTCCCTCAGATGTGGTCAAATAAAAGGCCACTTCCTGCGACCCATGACAAAGCTAAGAGGTTGACTCTATCCCTCTGTAAGCTGTTGGCTCCCGAAATGCTGCCTTTCCGCCTAGTGGACACACAGGATTTTAGAGACCTTATGTCTGTCGCTGTGCCCCAGTACCAGATGCCTAGTCGCCACTACTTCTCTAAGAAAGGTGTGCCCGCGCTACACCAGCATGTCACACACAACATCACCGCTTCCTTGAGAAACTCTGTGTGTGAACGGGTGCATTTCACCACCGATACTTGGACCAGTAAGCATGGACAGGGATGTTACATGTCGCTGACTGGCCACTGGGTAACTATGGTGATAGATGGTGAAGGGTCTGCTGCACAAGTCTTGCCGTCCCCACGACTTGTGTGTCAATCCTCTGTCTGTCCAAGTTCTGCCACTGCTTCTGAATCCTCCACCTCATCTGGGTCCTCCACCTCCGCCCCAAGCCTGCCTGGTCAGGCCACCAGCGTTCTCACTGCGCAGAAGGAATCACGCACCCCTCATTACTATGCTGGCAGCAGAGCGCAACGGCATCAGGCGGTCTTTAGCTTGACATGTCTTGGGAATAAGAGTCACACAGCTGAGGAGTTGTGGTCAGCTCTGCGGTCCGAGTTTAATAAATGGTTGTCTCCACTCAACCTGCAGCCTGGTAAGGCCGTGTGCGACAATGCTGCAAACCTGGGTGCGGCCCTTCGCCTGGGCAAGGTGACACACGTACCTTGTATGGCTCACGTGTTGAACCTTGTCGTCCAGCAATTTTTAACACACTATCCCGGCCTAGATGGCCTTCTGAACAGGGCACGAAAACTGTCTGCTCACTTCCGCCGTTCAAGCGCCGCAGCTGAGCGACTTGCATCGCTCCAGAAGTCTTTCGGCCTGCCGGTTCATCGCCTGAAATGCGATGTGGCGACACGCTGGAATTCAACTCTCCACATGTTACAGCGACTGTGGCAGCACCGCAGAGCCCTGGTGCAATACGTCATGATGTATAGCCTGGGCCAACGAGATGCAGAGGTGGGGCAGATCACCCTGATGGAGTGGTCTCAGATCAAGGACCTAGGCACCCTTCTGCACAGTTTCGACATGGCGACGAATATGTTTAGCGCTGACAATGGCATTATCAGCATGACGATTCCAGTCATTTACATGCTGGAGGACACGCTAAACACTATTCGGAGTCAGGGGGTGGGACAACAGGAAGGGGAGGAACTACAGGAGGATTCATATGCGCAAGACACAACAACATCACCAAGGTCCAGACGTTCATCATCACCAACGCGGCAGGCATGGGACCATGGGGGACAGGGATCAACAAGGGCGCATGGTAGCAGGCGAAATGTTGAGCAAGGTGCAGGAGAACATGAAGAAATGGAGGACGAACTGTCCATGGACATGGAAGACTCAGCGGATGAGGGAGACCTTGGTCAAATTTCAGTTGAAAGAGGTTGGGGGGAGATGTCAGAGGAAGAAAGAACGGTTAGCACCTCTATGCCACAAACACAGCGTGGACATGGTCCGCATGGCTGCGCAAGACACATGAGTGCCTTCTTGTTGCACTACCTCCAACATGACCCTCGTATTGTCAAAATTAGAAGTGATGATGACTACTGGCTTGCCACACTATTAGATCCCCGGTACAAGTCCAAATTTTGTGACATAATTCCAGCCGTAGAAAGGGACGCCCTTATGCAGGAGTATCAGCAGAAGCTGTTACTCGATCTTAGATCCGCTTTTCCACCAAACAACCGTGCAGGTGCAGGGAGGGAATCTCCCAGTTGTAACTTGACAAACATGGGACGGTCTCGTCATCTTCAACAGTCTACACGTACCAGTAGGACCGTATCTGGTGCTGGTAACAGCAATTTTATGGAATCTTTTCATAATTTTTTTAGACCCTCCTTTGCAAGGCCACCAGAGACAACAAGTCTGACACATAGTCAACGGCTGGAGAGGATGATACAGGAGTATCTCCAAATGAACATCGATGCCATGACTTTGCAAATAGAGCCTTGCTCATTTTGGGCTTCAAATCTAGAAAAATGGCCAGAGCTATCCAGTTACGCCTTGGAGATTTTGTCGTGTCCAGCTGCCAGCGTTGTCTCTGAACGTGTCTTCAGTGCTGCTGGGTGTGTGCTGACAGATAAGCGCACGCGTCTGTCCAGTGACAATGTGGACAGACTGACGTTCATCAAAATGAACAAGTCATGGATCCAGAAGGAATTTACAACCCCTGTGTCATCCTGGGGAGAGTAAATGCTTGTGGATTTGGAATGTGCTTGATGCAAATCAAGCTGTGAAGTGTACAACTATGGCACAACTGCTGCCACTGAATGGGTGGGTGTGTGTGGGGCACAATTTTTGGAAAAAAAGGGAGGCTCCGCTTTGAGTAACCCTTGCTTACATTGTTTTTAAAAGGAGCCAAGATGACCAAGTCATGGTTCAGCAAAGACTTTATCTACCTACCCCGGTGTCATGCTGGGGACGGTTAATTATGGCGTATTTTTGAATGTGCTTGATGCAAATCAAAACATCCTGTTTGCAACTAGGGCACAAGTGCTGCCACTGATGGGGTGTCTGTGTGCCCAATTTTTGGAAAAAAGGTAGACTCCGCTTGGAGTAACCCTTGCTTGCTGTGTTTTTTAAAAATGATACAAGATGAACAGATCTGAAGGCAAGATGAAGGCAACATCATGTCTCTGCCTGCACTTTCCTCACAAACCTGCATTTTTCCAGGGACACCCTACTCAACACCGTCTACAGACAGCAGCCAGATCTCTGTCCCTCAGATGTGGTCAAATAAAAGGCCACTTACTGCGACCCATGACAAAGCTAAGTGGTTGACTCTATCCCTCTGTAAGCTGTTGGCTACCGAAATGCTGCCTTTATGCCTAGTGGACACACAGGATTTTACAGACCTTATGTCTGTCGCTGTGCCCCAGTACCAGATGCCCAATCACCACTGCTTCTCCAAGAAAAGCATGCCCGCGCTACACCAGCATGTCGCACACAACATCACCACTTCCTTGAGAAAATCTGTGTGCGACAGGGTGCATTTCAACACAGATACTTGGACCAGTAAGCATAGACAGGGTCATTACATGTCACTGACTGGGCACTGGCAAACTATGGTGAGAGATGGAGAAGGGTCTGCTGTACAAGTCTTGCCGTCCCCACGAGTTGTTTCAATCCTTCTTCTGTATGTAGAAGTTAATACACTGCTTCTGCCTCTTCAACCTCGTGTGGGTCCTCCACCTTGGCGCAAACCCTGTGTGCTCAGGCCACCCTTCCTTGCAACTGCGCACAAGGACTACCACACACCTCCTTACTATGCTGGCAGCAGAGCTCAATGCCATCAGGCGGTCAAAGTTTTACTTTGAAATGTATGGGAAATGTGAGTCACACCGCTATTCCAGAGAATAGTAGTCAGGCAGGGTCAAAACATTAATTGAGGAACAGGAACACAATGGGACGGCCAGGACTTAATCAGAAAACAAGCAGAGGTGAAATGCGGATCGGCCAACAAGGTACATAAACAGCAAGCAGGAAAAGTAGTCAGGTAACAAGCACACAAAATCATAAAACTGAACTGGGGGTAAAATTAACCAGAGGTTCATAGCTATGTCTGGCAGTGGTCTGCAGACAGGATGGGCATAAAAAAGGGTGTGGTGTCTTCCCATTGGTTGTAGCTGAATGATGGTATTTCATCTGTGAGACACCCACCAGCTACATTCAGCCAGAGATTCTGCATCTGTCAAGGTAATGCAGCCCAGTGGGTGAGCATAACCTGCGTCCACCTGCGCCGCTGGCATCGACTACTCTCCCATCATCAGCACTATTCATGAAAGGAACACGTTGTCACCTGGCGACCGGAGTACAAATTGACGGAGCGGACTCCGTTGGTGACTTAACAGCCGTGTGCGGCAATGATGCAAACCTGGCTGCGGGCCATCCTCAGGGCAATGTGACACACGTGCCTTGTATGGCTCACGTGTTGAACCGAATTCTCCAGCAATTTTTAAAACACCATCAGGGCCTACATGGCCTTGTGCAGCGTGCACGCTCGCTATGTGCTCACTTCCATCGTGCGCACACAGCAGCTCAACAACTTTCATCACTCCGGAAGTCTTAGGGTCTGGCAGTTAAACGCCGGAAATGCGATGTTCCGACACGCAGGAATTGGAATCTGCACATGTTGCAGCGTGTGTGGCAGCACCGCAGAGCCCTGCTGAAATACGGTATGACATATATCCTGGGATAACTTGATCAAGAGGTGGTGCAGATCACGCTGCTGGAGTGGTGTCAGATCAAGGACCTATGCACCCTGCTACACAGTTCACAAATGTCGACGAAGATGTTTAGCACTGGCAATGTCATTCTCAGCGTGACAATTCTGGTCATCTACATGATGGAGCACACTGTAATTATTATTCGGAGTCAGGTGTTGGGACAAGAGGAAGGGGAGGAAGTACAGGAGGAGTCATATGCGGAAGGGATAACAAGATCTACGAGGTCCAGATGGTCAGCGGCACCTATGCGGCAGTCATGGTGAGGTAGAGGGATTAACAAGGGCGCATAGTATCAGCAAAAAGTGTTGATGAAAGTGCAGGAGCCCATGAAGAAATGGAGGACGAACTGGCGATGGGCATGGAAGACTCAGCAGATGAGTGAGAGCTTGCTCACATTTCGGTTGTGCGAGGTTGTGGGGAGAGGGCAGAGGAAGGAGGCACGATTCTCACCTCTCTGCCACCAACACACCAAGGACTTGGTCCTCCTGGATGCACAAGACACATGAGCGCCTTCTTGCTGCACTACCTACATGACCCTCGGATTGTATGAATTTGAAGTAATCCTGAATACTGGGTTGCCACACTGTTAGATCCCCGGTACAAGACAAAATTTGGCAAAATAATTCCTGCCATAGAAATGGACGCACGTATACAGGAGTATCTGCAGAATGTGGTACGCAATCTTAGATCTACTTTTCCACTAAACACCAGTGCTGCACAGAGTGAATCACAACGCTTTGTCATGGATAGGAGGAAATGGTCTTTTACTTGTCCACATCGGAGGGACCGAGGGATGGCTGCTGTGCTGAGATGGCGTTGAGTACGGTGTCCCTGCACAGTTGCACTTTTGGTCATATCCCAAAATGAGTTGAAAAAGGACAGATGCTGTTGGAAAGGGGTACAGGTGTGTTGGAAAGGGGAAAAAAGTTTTGGTCCGTGGATTTGGTGGTTAAGCAACTGTAACATTTGCTGAAGAAACACCATCTGTTACAGTGGGACTGGCAGATTTGGATAAAGTGGTATATAATCTGTGACCGCTATATAACGAAAATTAATAAGAAAAGAAAGAGAAAGGTATATATCCCCATCAGCAGTCAGTGTCCACCGTGCTCCCAGTTGGAAAAGGAGAGGTTGGCAACTGGAAGGTTTGGTGGAGGATACAGAGCTGTGTGGCTATGAAACTAATAGTAGCCTGAACCGAGTTAGACGCCATTCGGATCTGGAGACTGTGAGCCCTGTTAGCGTCACAGGGTCCACATGCCCACCCAGCCCAGGAACTCCCTGTTAACAACACAGGGGCCACTGAGTACGCTGACCGTGTGCGTAGGGGCCACACCTGTGGACAGCAGGCGCATCAGCAGCAGCAGGCCTGTTAATGCCACTGGGCTGCACAAGCAGGACTGGTAGGACAGGAGCTGGTCTTAACCGTTCTGCGTTACCAACTGTGGTGGTGGCCTGCATCCACCACCCTATCCCTGCCTACCTCTGGCCTAAAGCCGCAATGGGTTCAACACATGGAGGTGTGCTCTTTCGGAGCATAATAGAAGACTGCGCACCTCCTTGTTGGCTCCAGCCCCTTTTATAACCTGGGTCCGCCCCAAACCAGGGTGAACCACAATGCACCTCCTGGAGACAAAAGTAGAGTGACACGTCATGAGTGGCATAACTAGCGTCCTATTTGGAAACGCAACTTCAATGATGACCTCATGGCTGCCATGACCCAAACACCTCACCAGTCATCGTCTGACCATCAATAATGCGGTGACAAGTCATAGGTGTGGGCCTATATGGGACCCCCACATCAGGGGCAGGGCCAAAGAGTTCATTACCGGACCTAGTCTCAGATGCAGGAAGTGCCTGAGCATGCTCAGTAGCATGAAATACAGTCTCTGAAAAAAGACTATCAGCTTTAGCATGGTGTCTAGGCACAAAACAGGACTTAGACCCGGCACGGAATGCAAGCACCTGTGCAAAGAGGCTTTTCACACTTAGTGTGGGAGCATGCGCTGTATCCCGAAAAGAAGACTTAGCGTCAGGAATAACACAGTCAGGCTGAGCATACTCACTACGCGAAACACTGTAATTATGCTGCAGCTGGGGTACATCGGCACACACATGCGCACTAGCTGCCTCTCCACACTTAGACGTGGAGGGGAAATTGCTCTTGGAGATGCTGTCTATGAACAGAAGGAAAAGCTAAAGGAAGCCTGACTTTCTATCCCTCCGAATTATGAAATGCAGCAATGAATTCCATGAGTTTGCTATAACATTAGCGTAGCAAAATGTGCATGAGGGTGTGATGTAGAGGTGCTAGAAATAGCTTGTCACCAGTGGGGCACTAATGGAATACAACAGCCAGTTCTATGATGCCACTAAATGGCAGTATTTTGTGCTATCATTATAGCTTATTAAAAACAGAGCAGGAGGTTGTCATGCAGAGGTGCTGCACATAGATTTGCAGTAGTGTGAATAGACAAAAGTACAATAGCCATGTTTAGGATGCCAATAGGTACAATGAGTGTTTGCTAGTATAATGGCTGAGTTTAAAAAAGTTTGAGTGTGCAATGCAGGCAGACGGGCTGCAAATATGTTTACAATAGTGTGAATAGACAAAAGTACAATAGCCACGTTGTTACGGGGAGCTGTCTGATAATAACTGAAAGGAGTATCAGACAGTCAGGGTCCACCGTGCAAAGACTTTGCTGCAGACTATGGCAGAGTGCAATACCTCTGTTAACTCACAGAAGGATATAATAAGTAAGTAAAGCAATTCCTCCCTTACTTGGAGGGTGTGTGGAATGATCTCTGTTAATAATCACAGAGACAAAAGCAATGTGTGCGAAATGGCACCTACCTAGGTCCGCTCTTCTAGTGGTGCAAAAGAGACGAACAGCAGCGTAAGCCGCACAAAGCTCCTACCTGCGTTCGCTCCACTAGTGTGCGAGGACACGAACCACTAGATATGGCACCTGCCTAGGTCCGCTCTTCTAGTGGTGCAAAAGAGACGAACAGCAGCGTAAGCCGCACAAAGCTCCTACCTCTGTTCGCTCCCCTAGTGTGCGAGGATACGAACAACTGCCAGACGCAGTATAAGGAACGTTACCCTAGCGGCAACGTCCACCTACGAGTAGAATCACAAGGCCCAGCCAGACCATGTGCCTCAGGCACCTGCCTATGTCCGCTCCCCTAAGAGGTAAGGATACGGACAGCAGCCGAAGCTGTAAGGTATAAGAACGCTACCCTGCCGGTAGCGCTCACCTAACATAGACAGAGGAATGCCTAGAGGACCGCGCACAGAGCGTCTACTCATATGCATGAACCAAGAGGACTGAGCACCATGCGGCGTGTGTCAGGGTCTTATATAGACTCTGTGCCTCATCCAAGATGGAGGACACCAGAGCCAATCCGCTGCCAGAACGACAGGAGTGACGTCACGCTGGCCTATCACCGAGCAAGACGTCACAAGCACATGACCAACGACCAATCGGCATAGAAGGTGTCAGAGACATGTGACCTCGTGTCAGCGATGATGTCACCCGCACATGTGCAATGGCTCCAAGATTGGACTTAGTCTCCAGCGCTCGCACATGTGCAGTAGCAAGAAATCTGGACTTAGTCTCCAGCGCTCGCACATGTGCAGTAGCAAGAAATCTGGACTTAGTCTCCAGCGCTCGCACATGTGCAGTAGCAAGAAATCTGGACTTAGTCTCCAGCGCTCGCACATGTGCAGTAGCAAGAAATCTGGACATAGTCTCCAGTGCTCACAGCAACCGTAACAGTACCTCCCCCTCAAGGGCCCCCCTCCCGGCGACGCAGGTAATCGGCAACTAAGTCGGGAGCATGGACAGCCTCCTCAGGCTCCCAAGAGCGATGTTCCGGGCCATAGCCCTCCCAATCTATCAAGAAGAACCTGCGCCCTCTAACCATCTTAGAACCAACTATGGCTCGTACCTCATAGCTAGAGCGAGAGGAATCAGAGGCAGGAGAGTGCACTTCACGAGCGTGAGGTAAAATAGCCGGCTTTAGCAGTGAGACATGGAATTTGTCATGAATCCTAAGATGGACAGGTAACTTCAATTGATAGACTACAGGATTTACCTGTCGAAGAACCTCATAAGGACCCAGGAAGCGAGGAGCAAATTTGACAGAGCTCACTCTAAGTCTCACGTGTTTTGCAGAGAGCCACACAAAGTCCCCTGGAGAAAAGACAGGAGCCGGGCGACGAAACCGATCGGACACCGTCTTCATACGGTCCTTAGCTGCTTGGATCGACTCTTGAGTCCGATCCCAAACCTCTCTGGCATTAGTTGCCCAGTCAGCCACAAGAGGAGGAGGTGCAGCAGCGGGAAACGGTACCGGTACCCTAGGGTGTTGCCCATTATTGAGTACGAACGGTGTCTGCCCAGTGGCCTCAGCCAGCGAATTGTTAAGGGCAAATTCTGCCCAGGGTAGGAGGGAGGACCAGTTATCGTGGTTCTCAGCAACAAAGTGTCGAAGGTATATAATCATAGATTGATTGGTACGTTCAACCAAACCATTAGTCTCCGGATGGTATGCCGAAGAGAGATTCAACTCAATTTGCAGAAGGCTACAAAGATCTCGCCAGAAACGGGAAGTAAATTGCGGGCCTCTATCACAAATGATACGATCTGGCATCCCGTGAAGCCTAAAGACATGCTTGAGGAATAGTTTGGCTAGTACCCTGGAAGATGGGATTCTCGATAACGGTACGAGATGAACCATCCGGGAGAAATGGTCCGTAATGACCCACACAAATCTATGTCCCTGTGAACATGGAAGATCACCCACAAAGTCCATGCCTACCACCTCCCATGGTCTATCTGGCACTGGTAAAGGATGCAAGAGCCCAGCCGGTCTCTGCCGTAATGGACGGTTGCGAGCACACGAGTAGCAGGAACCGACATATCTCTTGACGTGGCTGGCTAAGTGTGGCCACCAATACCACCTCTCCAGTAACTCTCGTGTCCGCCTAATACCAAAATGCCCACCCACCTTTGAGGTGTGGGCCCATGACAGTATATCATTCTGTCGATCAGGCGGAACAAAGGTCTTGCCCGGTGGGATTTGGTCTAACGTCACAGGGGAGAGCGTATGAAAAACCCTGGAGGGAAGGATAAGACGAGGTTCGTCAATCTCTTCCTGGGTAGAAAGCATAGAGCGAGACAGGGCGTCTGCCTTGTTATTCTTACTCCCAGACAAATAGTTGATGGAGAAGTGAAAGCGGGAGAAAAACAAGGACCAGCGGGCTTGGCGAGGATTCAGACGCTGAGCGGTTTGTAAGTACGTCAGATTCTTATGGTCTGTATAGACCTGGAAAGGATGTTTCGCTCCTTCCAGCAAGTGACGCCACTCCTCCAAGGCTAATCTCAAGGCGAGCAGTTCCCTATCCCCAATGGTATAGTTTCTCTCTGCCGGTGAAAAGGTTTTAGCAAAGAAGAAACACAGCCTTTTTCTACCTGCACCGTTCTTTTGATACAAGACCGCACCAGCACCCACTGAAGAGGCATCAACCTCTAAGAGGAAGGGCTTATTCTCATCGGGTCTTTGAAGAACGGGAGCAGTTGAAAAGTGTCTTTTTACTGCCTCAAAAGCCTGAGATGTCTCAGTAGACCAGGCTTTGGGATTAGCACCTTTCTTAGTCAAGGCCACCAAAGGGGCCACCAAAGTAGAAAAATGGGGTATGAACTGCCTGTAATAATTTATGAATCCTAAGAAGCGTTGCACCGCCTTCAAGGAATGAGGTTCGGACCATTGCAGGACAGCAGAGAGCTTCGCAGGATCCATAGCCAGACCCTCTTGTGAGATAATGTAACCCAAAAAAGGCAATGAGGACTGCTCGAATACACATTTCTCGAGTTTAGCAAACAATGAGTGCTCCCTTAAACGGGAAAGGACACGAACGACATCCTGACGATGAGTCTCCAGATCAGGAGAAAAAATCAGGATGTCGTCCAGATACACCACTACTGAGGATAACAGTAAATCCCTGAACACATCGTTTACGAAGTCCTGAAATACTGCGGGTGCATTACATAACCCAAAAGGCATGACGAGGTATTCATAGTGACCGTCTCGGGTGTTAAAAGCGGTCTTCCATTCGTCACCCTTTCGAATTCGTACCAAGTTATACGCACCCCGCAGATCCAACTTCGTAAAAACTTGAGCTCCTCTCAGTCTGTCAAAGAGCTCCGAAATTAAAGGTAATGGGTATTTGTTCTTTATTGTGATTGCGTTGAGACCCCTGTAATCTATGCAGGGACGCAAATCACCCTCTTTCTTCCGAACAAAGAAAAACCCAGCTCCCGCGGGAGAGACAGACTTACGAATGAACCCCTTCTCTAAACTCTCTCTTATATAGGTCGACATGGCCTCCGACTCAGGTATCGACAGGGGGTAAACCCTGCCTTTAGGTGGAACCGAACCTGGGATAAGGTCTATGGCACAGTCATACGGCCTATGGGGTGGAAGAACCTCAGCACCCTGTTTGGAGAACACGTCAGCGAAATCCAAATAGGGTGTAGGTATGGGAGAGAGATCAGTTGATGCAACCGCAACGACCTTAGGTGGTAAGGGAAGACATCGGGACTGACATTTCGAACCCCAACTAATAATGCTGTCAGACTCCCAGTCAATGTGAGGAGCATGAGTCCGAAGCCATGGAAGACCCAGAAGGACGTCGTCTATACCCTCAGGCAAAACAAGAAAAGAAATCTCCTCTATGTGACCCTGAGACAGGGAAAGGCGCAAGGGAACTGTCCTCAATGTAATGGAGTCAGACAACATAGTTCCATTAACAACACGGACAGGAATAGGCGCCTCTAACATGATAGAGGGAATATTGTGTCCCTTTACAAATCCTGAGGACACAAAAATCCCGTCAGCTCCGGAATCCACAAAAGCCATAATAGGCCATGTATTCTCAGATAACGAGAGCTGACCTGGGATACAACACTTAGAGGGTGCAGAAGACGTCTCTAGTAACCCCCCTCTAATGGTTACTAGGCCAGGGAGTTTCCCTGACGACTAGGACACTTGTTGGCATAGTGCCCAGCCTGACGACATACGTAACATATAGGAGGACCAGACTTGCGTAGTCTGGAGAACGTATGACCTAACTCCATAGGAGTGGGAGATGTTTCAGATGCTGAGGAAGATGGTAGTGGACCCTCAACAACTGGAATAGCCCGATGCTTAGGGCGTGAGGAAGAGACCTCGAGTCTACGTTCCTTATGGCGTACATCGATCCTCGTTGCTACTGTGATCAAGTCCTCCAGAGAAGCAGGGACCTCACGAGTAGCAAGGGCATCCTTGACATAGCCTGCCAACCCTCTCCAGAAGATAGGAATCAACACCTTCTCTGGCCAATCTAGTTCTGCCACCAGAGTTCTAAAAGCAATGGCATAAGAACTAGTGGATAACGAACCCTGAGATAGATCTAACAGTCTCAGGGCCGCATCATGGGTAACCTGCGGACCCATGAATACCGCCTTAAGAGCATCAAGAAAGTCTTGATGTCTCAGAGTAACCACATCAGAGCGCTCCCATAGGGGAGTCGCCCATTCTAAGGCTTTGTCCTGAAGTAAGGAGATGATAAAGCCTACTCTGGACCTCTCCGTAGAGAAGCGAGAAGAGTTGACCTCTAGGTGTATCTGACACTGACTAATGAATCCACGACATGATCTGGCATCGCCAGAATATCTGTTTGGCAGAGCAAGTCGAGGATCATGTGCAGATGTCACCATGGTCTGAGGTTTATCCTCTATACTCTTGAGCCGTGACTCAAGTACTTGTATGTAACGGTGTAACTGCTGATATTCTGCCATAACTGCCAGACCCTTGGCTCAGTCCTAATGTTACGGGGAGCTGTCTGATAATAACTGAAAGGAGTATCAGACAGTCAGGGTCCACCGTGCAAAGACTTTGCTGCAGACTATGGCAGAGTGCAATACCTCTGTTAACTCACAGAAGGATATAATAAGTAAGTAAAGCAATTCCTCCCTTACTTGGAGGGTGTGTGGAATGATCTCTGTTAATAATCACAGAGACAAAAGCAATGTGTGCGAAATGGCACCTACCTAGGTCCGCTCTTCTAGTGGTGCAAAAGAGACGAACAGCAGCGTAAGCCGCACAAAGCTCCTACCTGCGTTCGCTCCACTAGTGTGCGAGGATACGAACCACTAGATATGGCACCTGCCTAGGTCCGCTCTTCTAGTGGTGCAAAAGAGACGAACAGCAGCGTAAGCCGCACAAAGCTCCTACCTCTGTTCGCTCCCCTAGTGTGCGAGGATACGAACAACTGCCAGACGCAGTATAAGGAACGTTACCCTAGCGGCAACGTCCACCTACGAGTAGAATCACAAGGCCCAGCCAGACCATGTGCCTCAGGCACCTGCCTATGTCCGCTCCCCTAAGAGGTAAGGATACGGACAGCAGCCGAAGCTGTAAGGTATAAGAACGCTACCCTGCCGGTAGCGCTCACCTAGCATAGACAGAGGAATGCCTAGAGGAACGCGCACAGAGCGTCTACTCATATGCATGAACCAAGAGGACTGAGCACCATGCGGCGTGTGTCAGGGTCTTATATAGACTCTGTGCCTCATCCAAGATGGAGGACACCAGAGCCAATCCGCTGCCAGAACGACAGGAGTGACGTCATGCTGGCCTATCACCGAGCAAGACGTCACAAGCACATGACCAACGACCAATCGGCATAGAAGGTGTCAGAGACATGTGACCTCGTGTCAGCGATGATGTCACCCGCACATGTGCAATGGCTCCAAGATTGGACTTAGTCTCCGGCGCTCGCACATGTGCAGTAGCAAGAAATCTGGACTTAGTCTCCAGCGCTCGCACATGTGCAGTAGCAAGAAATCTGGACTTAGTCTCCAGCGCTCGCACATGTGCAGTAGCAAGAAATCTGGACTTAGTCTCCAGCGCTCGCACATGTGCAGTAGCAAGAAATCTGGACTTAGTCTCCAGCGCTCGCACATGTGCAGTAGCAAGAAATCTGGACATAGTCTCCAGTGCTCACAGCAACCGTAACACACGTTTAGGATGCCACTAGGTACACTGAGTGTTTGCTAGTATAATGGCTGAGTTTAAAAAAGTTTGAGTGTGCAATGCAGGCAGACGGGCTGCAAATATCGTTCCAATAGTGTGAATAGACAAAAGTACAATAGCCACGTTTAGGATGCCAATAGGTATAATGAGTGTTTGCTAGTATAATGGCTGAGTTTAAAAAAGTTTGAGTGTGCAATGCAGGCAGACGTGCTGCAAATATGTTTACAATAGTGTGAATAGACAAAAGTACAATAGCCACGTTTAGGATGCCAATAGGTATAATGAGTGTTTGCTAGTATAATGGCTGAGTTTAAAAAAGTTTGAGTGTGCAATGCAGGCAGACGTGCTGCAAATATGTTTACAATAGTGTGAATAGACAAAAGTACAATAGCCACGTTTAGGATGCCAATAGGTACACTGAGTGTTTGCTAGTATAATGGCTGAGTTTAAAAAAGTTTGAGTGTGCAATGCAGGCAGACGGGCTGCAAATATGTTTACAATAGTGTGAATAGACAAAAGTACAATAGCCACGTTTAGGATGCCACTAGGTACACTGAGTGTTTGCTAGTATAATGGCTGAGTTTAAAAAAGTTTGAGTGTGCAATGCAGGCAGACGGGCTGCAAATATGTTTACAATAGTGTGAATAGACAAAAGTACAATAGCCACGTTTAGGATGCCACTAGGTACACTGAGTGTTTGCTAGTAAAATTGCTTAGTTTAAAAAAGTTGGAGTGTGCAATGCAGGCAGACGTGCTCTGCAAATGTCTTTGCACTAGTGGGACTATAGCAAAGTCCAATAGCCACGTATAGGATGCCACTAGGTACACTGAGTGTTTGCTAGTAAAATTGCTTCGTTTAAAAAAGTTGGAGTGTGCAATGCAGGCAGACGTGCTCTGCAAATGTCTTTGCACTAGTGGGACTATAGCAAAGTCCAATAGCCACGTTTAGGATGCCACTAGGTACACTGAGTGTTTGCTAGTATAATGGCTTAGTTATAATGAGTTGGAGTGTGCAGAGGACAAGCGGGTACAGTGGCAGGATTGTGGTGCTCTGGGTAGAGGAATGGAAGCCTGCCTTTCTATTCCCTCCTAATGGTGAAATGCAGGGAGGAAATCCCTGACCTTGGCTACACAGACGCTGTTGCTGTTTGCAGGACCTGTCACCTATGGCTCTCTGACCCTGCCGGTTTGAGCCCTTAAAAGGACTGCTATAAAGTGCTCTCCCTAAGCTGTCTAACGCTGTGTATGCAGCGCATACAGCTGTATCGGCGATAGGACTCAGGAGGACGGAGCTGCAACAGTGATGTCTGACACCAAAGACGCAGAAGGCAGATAATGGCGTCCTGGAAGAAAATGTCCGGTTTTATAATGCAGGGACATGTGACATGGACATCCTATCACACATGCCGTTGCTTCTCTGGCTCAAAGTCCACTTAGCTGTGTGTGTGTCTGGGATTGGCTGACATGCTGGCCCGCCCCACAAGACGCGCGCGCTTAGGGAAGGAAGACAAGGAAAAAAAAAAAAAAATGGCGATCGCCATTATAGAAACAGCAGTGATCTGAAGGCGCTGTTCACGCACACTATACACTGAAATGTCATAATAGTGTGATTCACAGAGTGACTTACACTATTACAGCAGAAACCAAGCTATGATTTAGCTGGTTTTTTGCTGCTAGAACCGTTCTCGAACGTTTCTAGAACTATCGAGCTTTTGCAAAAAGCTCGAGTTCTAGTTCGATCTAGAACAGGCCCCAAAATCACTCGAGCCTAGAACTGGAGAACCACGAACCACGAACCGCGCTCAACTCTAGTCGTAACCTCTTCCCATCGGGAGGGCAACAGCGCGACCTCAGGGTCTCCCTTTCTCGCAAAGAGTGCTGCGTCCTCCTGCATCTGTTTGGGGATCGTTACTTCAGCCTCTACTCCTCCCCCTTAGTGGTGTTCTGCACTCCTCCGGTTGCTCTGGCAGTGTGGCGCCCCTGACCTGGTCAGGCACCACTGAGTACTGCACCCATGCTGGGGACAGTACAACACAGGTAATCCAGAAGGCTGACCGAGGTGTGACTACACAGGCGCATAGTGATCAGGTCTCACACATGTACCTTTGAGAGGACCCCTGGGGATCCCAGGAGGGGGCAAAGCCTTCACCTCCACTCGAGGGGTGGAGGGGGCAAAGCCTCCATCTCCACTCAAGGGGTGTGGTAGAGAGCCTGGTTGCTAGGTGGCGTAGGCAAGAACAGGAGAGGAGGAGTAGTGAGCCGGTTTAGTGTGCAGTCCAGGGAGAGCAGACGTCAGGAGCAGACCCCTGGGGCTGTGGCAGTCTAACAGCGTCCGCGCAGTGACTACCGATGGGGGAGAACGGTCACCTAGTAGTGCTACCCGAAATCCATCTTCAGCTAAAGAGAGAGCAACGGAGTGGGAAGTAAGGAGACTGCTAGGGAGTTACCAGGCCCAAACGGGTAGCAGGTCCCAGTGCAGGGATAGATCCACCTTTCCTTGCCAAACCTGCATGAGGGGGCACTTTACACCCCCAAGACCACACTACAGAGTCCGCAGCCACGTAGCCACAGTTAGGGCCCATAGTTCACAGGAGGCAAGCAGCCGGAGTGTCCTGGTCCAGGCTACAAGCAAACGGGCCAAAACGAAGGGGAGAGAGGCGCCAGCAACTTCCCTGGGTGACCCCCATAGGGACTAAAAGTCGGGGTTACCCCAAAATGTAAAGGGCTAAGGAAGGCGAGTCGGTAGCCACCCTCATCAGTCAGCCTGAAGGACACCTGGTTCCAGCCTGGTTCATCCCAGCTACGCCCGGGTTACTCACCCTGCCATCAACAGTGAGCAAAACCCCTGAAAGACATTCTGCTTGTGTTGAGTTATTCTGCGCCTTGTGGTTCTACACACTTACACAGGGCCCTGGGGCTTGCCTCACTCTCAGGAGGCTATTACAACTGACTGCACCCACCATCAGCCCCAGGCGTCCCTCAATCTGCAGTGGCGGTCCCACTGACCGCAATTCTGAGAGTGGCGTCACGACAATCCTAGATAGAAGATTTCCTACCTGTGACAGGATCCAGCCGCGTGGAGTCCCTGAAGGTAATGCACCGACACAACACTGGAGGGGCTTCACATCTGGCGTCACGAACAGGATAAGGACTAGACCTGTCCAGACAGGTGACCATGTGCCTGGGCGGTCCGCTTGAAAAATTGGAAGCGCCGCCATATTGCCACCATGAAAAGCGCGCTGAAAAACAACAGCAGCCCGCGCTGGGAGAAGTTACCGCCCACGAAGAGGTGTGGCTACCCAGAGATCCCCTGCAGAGTCCTGACCTCGCAAGTGATGAGAGCGGAGGCGTTCAGAGACGTCGGGACAGAAAGGGAGCCAGAAGCCTGCTGTTAAAAGAAGGAGACGCAGAGGAAATGGCGTCTGGATGCAGAGACCCAGAGCCAGGCTCCGCTGCCTGGTGGTGTCGGGAGCTTGCCCAGCTATGCGACCAACTGGAGGCCAGGGTTGTAAGGCAGATCAGAGAGGGACGCACGGAGCTTCTGGAGATGGCTGCGGCGGTTCAGGCCTACGAGGGGAGAGCCACGCGACGAGTGCCAGACCGGACGGCGACGACTCAGACCCCGATGATACCACCGATGGGTGAGTCCAGTGTTGCCCCTGCCAGCGCGAGTGCCCCGACCCCTGCTGCCACGCCCGCGGTCCCTGAAGAGGCGCCCGGCGCGGCGACGCTAAACCAGGCCGCAGCCACGCCAGGTGCGGCCCGCCAAGCCCAGGCCGCCGCAGCGATGCCCTGCCCGGCCCGCAAAGATCCGGCTGCCACCGCAACCCTCCTCCACGCCGCAGGTGCGACGCTGACCCAGGCCGCCGCCATGCTAGGCCCGGCCCGCCAAGACCCCACCGCAGCAGCGACGCTCGTCCGCGCCGCAAGTGAGGTGCTGAACCAGGCCGCAGCCACGTCAGGTGCGGCCCGCCAAGCCCAGATCGTTGCAGCGACGCCCAGCCCAGCCTGCACAGATTCCATTGCGACAGCGACGCTGATCCAGGCCGCCGCCATGCAGGGCGCGGCCCGCCAAGACCAGGCCGCCGCCATGTCAGGCGCGGCCCGCCAAGACAAGACTGTACCACTGTTTACCCCGGCCTGCAAGGCCAGAGCAGACACCGCTCCCCAGTCTAGGAAGTCCCTGATAGGAGAGGACCCCGAATACTGGAAGCTGAAGGCTGACCTAGAGGCCCAGTTCCCACAGGAGATGGTGGACCGGTATCTGCTCCCTCCGCACACCCCCAGGAAGACTCCGGCAATATCCACGCCAAAAAGTCCACTGCCCTGGCCGGCTGATGAACACCCATCCCCAGCGCTGCCACAACAGGAGTGCTCAGAAGAACTAAGGGGGAGAGGAGGACAGAAGGCTGAGGAGCTGACCCCGGAGCCATCAGCAGGGGATCCATGCCCAGAGCCAGAGATGTTGCCATATTCCCGCTGGGATGAAGAGAGCCCGACACCCTCCGCTGAGGAAGATTTGTCCAGAAACCTCACCTGGGAGCCTGCAAGCAGTGAAGTAGCAACCCAACAGAATCCAGCCCGCAAGACACGGCGCCGCAGCAGAACAAAGTTTTCCCCTGCACAGCAATCTCCGAATAGGAAGGATGAAGTAACAGCCAGAGACTTGGAAGAGAAACGGTCTTTAAGAAGAGCCAAATCACAGGTCAGAGGCCCACTTTGTCGTGGAGTTGTGGAAGACTTCAGCTTGAAGAGTGGATATGGTTTCATAGTTGCACCTGGCATGAAAGAAGGTATCTTTGTAAACAGAAGGGACGTTAGAGCCCATTTGCCTAGAGGACATCCAGGAAGAAACTTACAGATGGGAGACTCAGTGGAATTCACCATGCACCAAGGAGAACGCGGATGGTACGCACTGGATGTTACACCATGTCCCAGAAGTCCCTACAGTAATCCTGCAAAAGAAACAGACACAGAAGAAGAGGAAAGAAAAGACAAAGAACCCATTGATGAGACCACTACAGATGATGACAGAGATGGAGAAAGCAACAGGTGCCGCAGCCCTACAGGCCCAAGCCCTGGTGAGGAGGAATCTGTGTAAAGTCCATGTAAAGTAAAGTAAAGTAAAGTACAGAAGTTAAAGTTTGAAGTTTTGCAACGTTTACATGTTCAAGAAATGTGCCCACATGAACTAATGTGAGAAACCCATGAACCTTAAGGCTATGAACTGGCTATAGCCACAAACTCTCGCAGTGTAAATAGTTACCCCAGAGGTACCACCACCAGAGCCAGCCTGTTTAGGGGCCTGGCTCGCCTGCAACCAGGGAGCATGCCTGTTTATGGGGCCTGGCTCTCCACCACAAAGAGGGTACCTGGTCAGCACCAACTGTGGAGGTCGCCTCTACATCCTGCCAGAAGAGGCTGAAGGCGCGGCTCCACCAGGCCAGGTATACCCTGAAACCACCAGACCATGAAAGCCGCCTCTACATCCTGCCAGAAGTGGCTGAAGGCGCGGCCAACGTGAGAGAGTTTAGGGTGGGTTAACGGACTTGTGGGTGGAGGGTGGTGATGTATGGTACCTGGTGGTTTTAAACGTTTTACCATGTTTTACTGTTTTATGCATTTTAAAATGTTGTCTTGCAGCTCGAGGACGTGCTGGTGATAACTAAGGGGGAATGTGGCGCCCCTGACCTGGTCAGGCACCACTGAGTACTGCACCCATGCTGGGGACAGTACAACACAGGTAATCCAGAAGGCTGACCGAGGTGTGACTACACAGGCGCATAGTGATCAGGTCTCACACATGTACCTTTGAGAGGACCCCTGGGGATCCCAGGAGGGGGCAAAGCCTTCACCTCCACTCGAGGGGTGGAGGGGCAAAGCCTCCATCTCCACTCAAGGGGTGTGGTAGAGAGCCTGGTTGCTAGGTGGCGTAGGCAAGAACAGGAGAGGAGGAGTAGTGAGCCGGTTTAGTGTGCAGTCCAGGGAGAGCAGACGTCAGGAGCAGACCCCTGGGGCTGTGGCAGTCTAACAGCGTCCGCGCAGTGACTACCGACGGGGGAGAACGGTCACCTAGTAGTGCTACCCGAAATCCATCTTCAGCTAAAGAGAGAGCAACGGAGTGGGAAGTAAGGAGACTGCTAGGGAGTTACCAGGCCCAAACGGGTAGCAGGTCCCAGTGCAGGGATAGATCCACCTTTCCTTGCCAAACCTGCATGAGGGGGCACTTTACACCCCCAAGACCACACTACAGAGTCCGCAGCCACGTAGCCACAGTTAGGGCCCATAGTTCACAGGAGGCAAGCAGCCGGAGTGTCCTGGTCCAGGCTACAAGCAAACGGGCCAAAACGAAGGGGAGAGAGGCGCCAGCAACTTCCCTGGGTGACCCCCATAGGGACTAAAAGTCGGGGTTACCCCAAAACGTAAAGGGCTAAGGAAGGCGAGTCGGTAGCCACCCTCATCAGTCAGCCTGAAGGACACCTGGTTCCAGCCTGGTTCATCCCAGCTACGCCCGGGTTACTCACCCTGCCATCAACAGTGAGTAAAACCCCTGAAAGACATTCTGCTTGTGTTGAGTTATTCTGCGCCTTGTGGTTCTACACACTTACACAGGGCCCTGGGGCTTGCCTCACTCTCAGGAGGCTATTACAACTGACTGCACCCACCATCAGCCCCAGGCGTCCCTCAATCTGCAGTGGCGGTCCCCACTGACCGCAATTCTGAGAGTGGCGTCACGACAATCCTAGATAGAAGATTTCCTACCTGTGACAGGATCCAGCCGCGTGGAGTCCCTGAAGGTAATGCACCGACACAACACTGGAGGGGCTTCACAGCAGCAGCACTGGGGATAGGCTTTCATCAGAGGGCCAGGGTGGTGGACTGCTCTCTGGCATGGGGAGTGCTGGGACTGCTCCGGGTCCGGATGACTGCCTGGGGACCAGGAACCGGTCCACCAGGTCCTTGGAGAAGCGTGCACTTGGCTCCTTTTGAAGCTGTAGGAACACTGGGTCTTTTCCTGGCGGGGAGCAGGACGCAGGTTCTTTGGTCGGTGGCTGGGGCGCGGTGTCTGCTTCTGCTCTGCAGGCATGGGTAGAGGTAGTAGGTGTTGCAGCTAGGTCTGGTCTGGCCAGACGCGGCGTGGCTGCACCGGGCGTCCCAGCAGGGGTCTCAGCGGGAACGGCGGCAGGGATCGCCTCTGGCAGCAGTGCCGGTGGGGTCAGCACTCCCGACCGAGCAGGGGCAGCATGGAACTCACCCTGGAATATCAGCAAGGGGGTCTGGGTGGTCACCTCTTGGCATGGTGTCGGCTGCGCGGCCCGCTTCTCATGGGCCCGAATCGCCCCAGCCATCTCCTGTGGCTCCATGTGACACTCCAGCACTTGCTGCATTATCCGGGCTTCCACCCGGTCACAGAACTGGGCAAGCTCCCAGTCCCACCAGGCGGCAGTGCCTGGTTCTGGCTCGCTGCGTGCAGATGCCATACTCTCTCCCTCGCTGCTCACCAGGTTCTCTCTGAACTCACTAAGTTTCGTTTCTTCTTGCAGCAGACTACTAACTTCCCGCTGTCTCGGGACAGATCCTCCCTCATCCTTCCTATGCACTCTCTCAGAGCACTCCAGGAGCCACACCTCTTCGTGGGCGGTTACTTCTTTCTGCGCAGGCTGCTGTTGTTTTCTTGGCGCGCTTTCTGCGGTGGCAATATCGCGGCGTTTCAAATTTTCCAAGCGGACCGCCAAGGCGCATGGTCACCTGTCTTAACAGGTCTAGTCCTTATCCTGTTCGTGATGCCAGAAGTTGTGAAGCCCCACCACTCACCTGCAGGTCGCTTCAGGTCCTTCACCTGCTGGAACTCTTCTGGCCACAGGTAGGTCAAGTTAACTTCAATAGGAATCGTGATGCCAATCTCTGAAATTGCGGTCAGGGGTGACCGCCACTGCAATTTAGGGAGCGTCTGGGGCTGATGGTAAATGCAGTCTGATGGTATTGGCTTCCGAGAGTGAGACTGGCCCCAGGGGCTCAGGTGTAAGTGTGTAGTGCCACATGTCGCAGAAGAACTCACACACAGGCAGCAATGTCTTTTAGGGTTTTTACTCACTTTTTGGTGGTAGAGTGAGGCAACCCGGGCAATGCTATGATGAACCAGGTGGAACTGGGTATCCCTCAGGCTGATATAGGGGTGACTGCTGACTCTCCTTCTTAGCACTTCTTTTGTTTCGGATAACCCCTAACTTGAAGTATTGCGGGATTCTCCCAGGGAAGTCGCGACTGCCTTTCTCCCCTTTCTGACCCGTTTGCTGACAGCGAGGACCAAGGATAAGATGGCTCCAGGATCGATCCTCCTTATGGGCCCCCTCATTGCTGTTGATGCTGCGGGTTCTGTGTTGGTTAGTGTGGGACTTGTTGTCCACCCCACCGGCAGGTTTAGTAGGTAGTTAAACTTGAGCCTACTTCGGGAACCTGTTTCCCCTGCGTGCTTAGTCCTCCAGAAGTCTCCATACATGACCAGCTGGTTCCCTTCAGTGTCCTCCAGACTAGCTGATTTTCCCCAGCGTCTTTCCGTCCACTTGTGGTGACTGAACTTCCCCGCCAGCAACCACTACAGGTGCAGGGTCTGGCTAGTGTCCTGCTCTTCAGCTCTACACCTCAGACTCGGCTGCTCCACTCCTACTCCTTTGATTGCCACTGCACAACTCCCCATCTCCAGTCCCACTACCCACCACTAGCTGGAAAGCGAGGGCTACACCCCCTCCTTGGGTCTGCCTAGAGGTTCCCTCAAAGCTGTGTGTGTCCTGGGTACTTCGTGTCTCTGTGTAAACACCCTACTCAGCCTTTGAGAATACCTGTTTGTACTGACCCAGGCGTGGGTGCAATACTCAGTGGTGCCTGACCAGGTCAGGGGTGCCACACATATAGACGTCATAAGGGAGCTAGAGCATGTGGGGAGCAACTGCTAGAGCATATTGGGGTCATAAAGATGCTGGAGAGTATGGAGAGCAACTGCTAAAGCATATAGAGGTCATAAGGATTCTAGAGCATATGGAGAGCAACTGCTAGAGCATATAGAGGTCATAAGTAGAGTTGAGCGCGGTTCGCGGTTCGAGGTTCTCCAGTTCTAGGCTCGAGTGATTTTGGGGCCTGTTCTAGATCGAACTAGAACTCGAGCTTTTTGCTAAAGCTCGATAGTTCTAGAAACGTTCGAGAACGGTTCTAGTAGCAAAAAAACAGCTAATTCCTAGCTTGGTTTCCGCTGTAATAGTGTAAGTCACTCTGTGAATCACACTATTATGACATTTCAGTGTATAGTGTGCGGGAACAGCGCCTTTAGATCACTGCTGTTTCTATAATGGCGATCGCCATTTTTTTTTTTTTTCCTTGTCTTCCTTCCCTAAGCGCACGCGTCTTGTGGGGCGGGCCAGCATGTCAACCAATCCCAGACACACACACAGCTAAGTGGACTTTTAGACAGAGAAGCAACGGCATGTGTGATAGGATGTCCATGTCACATGTCCCTGCATTATAAAACCGGACATTTTCCTCCAGGACGCCATTATCTCTTCTGCGTCTTTGGTGTCAGACATCACTGTCGCAGCTCCGTCCTGAGTCCTATCGCTGATACAGCTGTATGCGCTCCATACACAGCGCTAGACAGCTTAGGGAGAGCACTTTCTATCAGTCCTTTTAAGGGCTCAAACCGGTAGGGTCAGAGAGCCATAGGTGACAGGTCCTGAAAACAGAGACAGCGTCTGTGTAGCCAAGGTCAGGGATTTCGTCGCTGCATTTCACCATTAGGAGGGAATAGAAAGGCAGGCTTCCATTCCTCTACCCAGAGCCCCACAATCCTGGCACTGTACCCTCCTATCCTCTGCACACTCCAACTCTTTTTAACTAAGCCATTATGCTAGCAAACAGTCAGTGTACCTAGTGGCATCCTAAACGTGGCTATTGTACTTTTGTCTATTCACACTATTGTAAAGATATTTGCAGCACCTCTGCCTGCATTGCACACTCAAACTCTTTTTAACTAAGCCATTATACTAGCAAACAGTCAGTGTACCTAGTGGCATCCTAAACGTGGCTATTGTACTTTTGTCTATTCACACTATTGTAAAGATATTTGCAGCACCTCTGCCTGCATTGCACACTCAAACTCTTTTTAACTAAGCCATTATACTAGCAAACAGTCAGTGTACCTAGGGGCATCCTAAACGTGGCTATTGTACTTTTGTGTAGTCACACTAGTGGAAAGATATTTGCAGCACGTCTGCCTGCATTGCACACTCAAACTCTTTTTAACTAAGCCATTATACTAGCAAACAGTCAGTGTACCTAGTGGCATCCTAAACGTGGCTATTGTACTTTTGTCTATTCACACTATTGTAAAGATATTTGCAGCACCTCTGCCTGCATTGCACACTCAAACTCTTTTTAACTAAGCCATTATACTAGCAAACACTCAGTGTACCTAGTGGCATCCTAAACGTGGCTATTGTACTTTTGTCTATTCACACTATTGTAAAGATATTTGCAGCACCTCTGCCTGCATTGCACACTCAAACTCTTTTTAACTAAGCCATTATACTAGCAAACAGTCAGTGTACCTAGTGGCATACAAGAAGTGGCTGTTGTACTCCATTAGTGCCCCACTGGTGCAAATCTATGTGCAGCACCTCTGCATGACACCCTCCTGCTCTTTTTTAATAAGCTATAATGATAGCAAAAAATACTGCCATTTAGTGGCATCATAGAACTGGCTGTTGTATTCCATTAGTGCCCCACTGGTGCCAAGCTATTTATAGCACCTCTACATGACACCCTCATGCACATTTTGCTACGCTAATGTTATAGCAAACTCATGGAATTCATTGCTGCATTTGATAATTCGGAGGGATAGAAAGTCAGGCTTCCTTTAGCTTTTCCTTCTGTTCATAGACAGCATCTCCAAGAGCAATTTCCCCTCCACGTCTAAGTGTGGCGAGGCAGCTAGTGCGCATGCGTGTGCCGATGTACCCCAGCTGCAGCCTAATTACAGTGTTTCGCCTAGTGAGTATGCTCAGCCTGACTGTGCTATTCCTGACGCTAAGTCTTCATTTCGAGATACAGCGCATGCTCCCACACTAAGTGTGAAAAGCCTCTTTGCACAGGTGCTTGCATTCCGTGCCGGGTCTAAGTCCTGTTTTGTGCCTAGACACCATGCTAAAGCTGATAGTCTTTTTTCAGAGACTGTATTTCATGCTACTGAGCATGCTCAGGCACTTACTGCATCAGAGACTAGGTCCGGTAATGAACTCTTTGGCCCTGCCCCTGATGTGGGGGTCCCATATAGACCACAGGGCATCAGGTGTACTCCCAAATGGCTTGCAGAGGTCCACCCCTATGACTTGTCACCGCATTATTGATGGTCAGACGATGACTGGTGCGGTGTTTGGGTCATGGCAGCCATGAGGTCATCATTGAAGTTGCGGTTCCAAATAGGACGCTAGTTATGCCACTCATGACGTGTCACTCTACTTTTGTCTCCAGGAGGTGCATTGTGGTTCACCCTGGTTTGGGGCGGACCCAGGTTATAAAAGGGGCTGGAGCCAACAAGGAGGTGCGCAGTCTTCTATTATGCTCCGAAAGAGCACACCTCCATGTGTTGAACCCATTGCGGCTTTAGGCTAGAGGTAGGCAAGGATAGGGTGTCGATGCAGGCCACCACCACAGTTGGTAACGCAGAACGGTTAAGACCAGCTCCTGTCCTACCAGTCCTGCTTGTGCAGCCCAGTGGCATTAACAGGCCTGCTGCTGCTGATGCGCCTGCTGTCCACAGGTGTGCCCCTACGCACACGGTCAGCGTACTCAATGGCCCCTGTGTTGTTAACAGGGAGTTCCTGGGCTGGGTGGGCATGTGGACCCTGTGACGCTAACAGGGCTCCCAGTCTCCAGATTCGAATGGCGTCTAACTTGGTTCAGGCTACTATTAGTTTCATAGCCACACAGCTCTGTATCCTCCACCAAACCTTCCAGTTGCCAACCTCTCCTTTTCCAACTGGGAGCACGGTGGACACTGACTGCTGATGGGGATATATAACTTTCTCTTTCTTTTCTTATTAATTTTCGTTATATAGCGGTAACATAGTATATACCACCTTATCCAAATCTGCCAGTCCCACTGTAACAGATGGTGTTTCTTCAGCAAATGTTACTGTTGCTTAACCACCAAATCCATGGACCAAAACTTTTTTCCCCTTTCCAACACACCTGTTCCCCTTTCCACCAGCATCTGTCCTTTTTCAACTCATTTTGGTATATGACCAAAAGTGCAACTCTGCAGGGACACCGTACTCAACGCCATCTCAGCTTAGCAGCCAGCCCTCGGTCCCTCAGATGTGGACAAGTAAAAGACCATTTCCTCCTATCCATGACAAAGCGTTGAGATTCACTCTGTGCAGCACTGGTGTTTAGTGGAAAAGTAGATCTAAGATTGCGTACCACATTCTGCAGATACTCCTGTATACGTGCGTCCATTTCTATGGCAGGAATTATTTTGCCAAATTTTGTCTTGTACCGGGGATCTAACAGTGTGGCAACCCAGTATTCTGGATTACTTTGAATTCGTACAATCCGAGGGTCATGTTGTAGGTAGTGCAGCAAGAAGGCGCTCATGTGTCTTGTGCATCCAGGAGAACCAAGTCCTTGGTGTGTTGGTGGCAGAGAGGTGAGAATCGTGCCTCCTTCCTCTGCCCTCTCCCCACAACCTCGCACAACCGAAATGTGAGCAAGCTCTCACTCATCTGCTGAGTCTTCCATGCCCAGCGCCAGTTCGTCCTCCATTTCTTCATGGGCTCCTGCACCTTCCTCAACACTTTTTGCTGATACTATGCGCCCTTGTTAATCCCTCTCCCTCACCATGACTGCCGCATAGGTGCCGCTGACCATCTGGACCTCGTAGATCTTGTTATCCCTTCCGCATATGACTCCTCCTGTACTTCCTCCCCTTCCTCTTGTACCAACACCTGACTCCGAATAATAATTACAGTGTGCTCCATCATGTAGATGACCAGAATTGTCACGCTGAGAATGACATTGCCAGTGCTAAACATCTTCATCAGAACGGTTCTAGTAGCAAAAAAACAGCTAATTCCTAGCTTGGTTTCCGCTGTAATAGTGTAAGTCACTCTGTGAATCACACTATTATGACATTTCAGTGTATAGTGTGCGGGAACAGCACCTTTAGATCACTGCTGTTTCTATAATGGCCATTTTTTTTTTTTTCCTTGTCTTCCTTCCCTAAGCGCGCGCGTGTAGTGGGGCGGGCCAGCATGTCAGCCAATCCCAGACACACACACAGCTAAGTGGACTTTTAAAAAACAAAAACCTATAAAACGTGAGTGACCAAGCCAAATAAAAATATATATAATCTTTATTGAAAATCATTAAAACAAACATGTAGGACAAACAATGATGAGGACACATTCAGTTAACCTCAGGTAAACAGAAATATACAAACAATAAATAGCAAATATGCATACTGGCCGTGTGTCAAAAAGGCATAAGATAGTGCACCAGAAAAAATACTGTCAAGTTTCTTAGGGAGCCGAAAGTCTTTGGGTAGATAAGAAATGTCCCAAAGAACGCCTATGAAATAGGACTATATTAAATGCAAGCTGAACAAAGCTTAGTCCTTCACTAAAGACTAGAAGTATGAGATCCGCATTCCCATTACCGCAACACGTGGCATATATCAAGGAAAGCCAAGAGAGCATATGTCTATGATAATAACAGGATTGTAATCCTATAGGATGTAAGTGTAATGGTTATAAAAACATAGAAAAATCAAGTGGTATAACCACAAAGTGTTTCCCAAATGCCTACAGACCCAAAAGGGAAGGACAGGATCTCAACCACACATATAGGAATGAAGACAGAAACCGACACAAAAAAAAAAAAAAAAAAAAAAAAAAGTGCCAGAATGACACTGTAGCAACAGGGCTAGACTAAGGAAGTCATATTCCCAGTGTTATAATGCATGAAGAGGATTATAACAAACAAAGAAGGCGGCATGGCTTACAATACCAACAGTGTTTACACCTTACAAAGGCACAAAACCAGCCATAAAGACCCACCTTAACACTGGGTTATCAGCCCACAATGACACACACCAAAATGATGTTAACCTGAGGGTAGACTACCCCGACACGTGTTTCGCAGAAAAGCTTCTTCCAAGGGGTGCTGATGCCAGTCAATACCCAGGTATATATACCCCCATCCATCAGCGTGATGTGTAGCAGCGGCGCTCAATCACAGCTCCACCATTGTGCACATGGGGTCTGGCGTCTGACATCATCATGCTCCGCCCATGTCAGACTCGTCATCACATGGGAGGAGCATGGCGAGGCAGGAAGACACGTCGCCCCACAGCACAAAGGGTGGGCGGAGAAATGAGCGCTCCACACCCGCTGGGAAATACTGCCATAGAAACAAGGCAAAACAACAATGTGTCAGTGGCACACAGCTCAGAGACCACTCATACAAACAAGAAACACACTAGAGTGCACGCAAGGTTCAAGCCCGAAGAGTATAGGAAGAAAAATTGTAATGCCATTTGTTTAGAAAGGATTATTAATTTTATAATAAAAGGAAAAAATGAAAAAAAAAAAAAATTTATAAGTATATATATATATCTTAATACAAACATGCATGCAAAAGCATGCACATACATGTCCCCATAAGGATTCTGCACACATAAAAAATACAATAACCATGTGAAAAATACATATAATATAAAATATAAGTCTAAAAGTGCATAGTACAAAAATTGCTGTTACACAATAGCAATAGAAAAGTGCATAGTGCATGTAAAACTAATGCAAAAACGCATAATAAAAGTGTAAAGTGCAAAGATGACCAAACATGTATTAAAATGCATATGAAAGGCCCATGTGTAGTGGCGCACAACGAAAATCAGCAAAACCAATGCTCAGCATATGTTGTGCAAAGGAAGGTGTTCGAAACCAATGTAGAGACAATGTAAAAAGAAACAGAAAAAGATATAAATATACATACACAGAAGAGATAAAAAGACATATAAAAACATGATATCTTTATTATGAAAAAAAAAAAAAAAAGGGGAACCATATATATTAAAATACACATGCAAGAATGCATATGTATACCTACACGTGCACATATACATGCATACACACATAAAAATGAGAGAGAAAAGAAGTGTGCCAAGAATATTACATTAAAAATACAATACAAATAATACAAAAATACGTAATGTGGTTTGTAGAAATCCACTTGTGAGGATGTCCACAGGAATGAAACTAAAAACAAAGACAGACAGGGGGAATTAAAAACAAATTTATTCAAAAAACATTCAGATTAAAATATACCAAAGGGCATAGACTAAAAGCGAATGTTAAAATTATAGGAATGGGACAAAACTCATGACGTCATTAAGGCCATGTGGACGAACAGAACCAATCTTAGAGATCCAACGGGTTTCTAATTGAGCCAACCGCTTCTTAAAGTCACCTCCTCTACTATCCAGGATCACCTTATCAATTCCAAAAGCCTGCAACCCACTGCTGTTGCAGCCGTGCTTAGACTTAAAATGTCGTGGGATAGGCTTTAGGGTAGAGGTATCCTGGATAGTGGCTGCCTTCTCAATGTCACGCACATGTTCTCTGATACGTGTTTTCAATGGTCTAGATGTAAGACCAACATATATAAGATTGCATGGGCAAGTGGCATAATATACCACATGCGTTGTGTTACAGGTCATGTGTTGAGTAATCCGGAATTCATGATTTCCGTCACTGGACTTGAAATTCAAAGCTCTGACCATATTCGGACACGCAATGCAACTGCGGCAAGGATAGAAACCCCATTTGGGTCCCGCTGTTCCAAAAGAATTACTCTTAGGGCCTTCATAACAGCTATGTGTAAGGAGATCCTTCAAATTGGGAGCTCTCCTATATGTAACAGCAGGGATCGGTGGAAGATACTTAGACAGAGTTGGATCAGACCGAAGGATAGGCCAAAATTTTTCCAAAATTATTTTAACTTCTTGCCATCTGTTGTTATAGGTAGAGATAAATCTTACCTGCTGATCATTCTGCTTCTGCCTATGTGAGTGTAACAAAGCTTCCCTCTTCATGTTTTTGGCTCTCAAAAACCCTTTCTTGATGCTCCTGTTTGAGTATCCACGATTTTTAAAGCGATCGCTCAGGTCCTCAGCTTGTTTGTAAAAGGCAAAAACGAAGGGATGTAATCATCAAACCCGCTGATAAAGGGGGTAACGTTGTCGTATGGCCCATTGTGATGTATGAAAAGGAGGCATTTAGGCAGCTGAATGATGGCACTTGTTACAAGAAACTTACTTTCAACCCGACTTCTTCTTTTCATACACAGTTATCTGCTATTTTGGAAGAGGCCTGTGAGAATGGTATAATCAACAAGGAGATGAAAGAAGGTCTCATTCCCAAGTCTCCCAGGACGGCTTGCCTATATCTACTACCGAAAGTCCACAAGAATACAGTGTCTCCGTCTGGACGTCCTATTGTATCGGGAAATGGAAGTCTTTGTGAGACTGTGGGTAGGTATATAGATTTCCACTTGAAACCCATAGTGGAAAATCTACCATCCTTTCTGAAGGATACTAATGACTTCCTTCGTAAAATTGAGAATATTCAAATGGATGATGATATGTGGCTGGTGACGTGTGATATCGAGTCACTGTACACGTCTATACGTCATCATGATGGGATGAGAGCCGTAGAGACCTTTCTAAACATGACCATGATGGATCTGGATGATATCCATTTTCTTCTCTCCCTTGTCGATTTTGCCCTCACTCATAATTATTTTTTGTTCAAGGGCGCCCTCTACCTGCAGCTCCAAGGTACTGCAATGGGGGCGGCTTTCGCGCCCTCTTATGCAAATTTGTTCTTGGGGCTGTGGGAGAGGGGCATTTTCTTTTCACCTGATTTCTCTGAGTATATTGAACAAGTTCTTGTTTGGACCCGCTATATTGACGATGTTTTTATGATTTGGCAGGGTTCAGAGGGGGATCTGGTGATGTTTCTGCAGAAACTCAATTTGAACTCCATGAACATCAAGGTAACACATAAGTACAGTCAATCTAGTATTGAATTTCTTGATGTTCTGGTTTCTAAGGATGCCAATGGATTTTTACAGTCTGAGGTTTTTCGGAAACCCTCGTCTGTTAACGCATTGCTACATGCTACTTCATCGCATCCTTACTCCCTTATCTCTGGTATTCCAACAGGCCAGTTTTTGAGGACTCGACGAATTTGTTCGTCCGAAGATGCCTTTTACAAACAAGCTGAGGACCTGAGCGATCGCTTTAAAAATCGTGGATACTCAAACAGGAGCATCAAGAAAGGGTTTTTGAGAGCCAAAAACATGAAGAGGGAAGCTTTGTTACACTCACATAGGCAGAAGCAGAATGATCAGCAGGTAAGATTTATCTCTACCTATAACAACAGATGGCAAGAAGTTAAAATAATTTTGGAAAAATTTTGGCCTATCCTTCGGTCTGATCCAACTCTGTCTAAGTATCTTCCACCGATCCCTGCTGTTACATATAGGAGATCTCCCAATTTGAAGGATCTCCTTACACATAGCTGTTATGAAGGCCCTAAGAGTAATTCTTTTGGAACAGCGGGACCCAAATGGGGTTTCTATCCTTGCCGCAGTTGCATTGCGTGTCCGAATATGGTCAGAGCTTTGAATTTCAAGTCCAGTGACGGAAATCATGAATTCCGGATTACTCAACACATGACCTGTAACACAACGCATGTGGTATATTATGCCACTTGCCCATGCAATCTTATATATGTTGGTCTTACATCTAGACCATTGAAAACACGTATCAGAGAACATGTGCGTGACATTGAGAAGGCAGCCACTGTCCAGGATACCTCTACCCTAAAGCCTATCCCACGACATTTTAAGTCTAAGCACGGCTGCAACAGCAGTGGGTTGCAGGCTTTTGGAATTGATAAGGTGATCCTGGATAGTAGAGGAGGTGACTTTAAGAAGCGGTTGGCTCAATTAGAAACCCGTTGGATCTCTAAGATTGGTTCTGTTCGTCCACATGGCCTTAATGACATCATGAGTTTTGTCCCATTCCTATAATTTTAACATTCGCTTTTAGTCTATGCCCTTTGGTATATTTTAATCTGAATGTTTTTTGAATAAATTTGTTTTTAATTCCCCCTGTCTTTGTCTTTGTTTTTAGTTTCATTCCTGTGGACATCCTCACAAGTGGGTTTCTACAAACCACATTACGTATTTTTGTATTATTTGTATTGTATTTTTAATGTAATATTCTTGGCACACTTCTTTTCTCTCTCATTTTTATGTGTGTATGCATGTATATGTGCACGTGTAGGTATACATATGCATTCTTGCATGTGTATTTTAATATATATGGTTCCCCTTTTTTTTTTTTTTTTCATAATAAAGATATCATGTTTTTATATGTCTTTTTATCTCTTCTGTGTATGTATATTTATATCTTTTTCTGTTTCTTTTTACATTGTCTCTACATTGGTTTCGAACACCTTCCTTTGCACAACATATGCTGAGCATTGGTTTTGCTGATTTTCGTTGTGCGCCACTACACATGGGCCTTTCATATGCATTTTAATACATGTTTGGTCATCTTTGCACTTTACACTTTTATTATGCGTTTTTGCATTAGTTTTACATGCACTATGCACTTTTCTATTGCTATTGTGTAACAGCAATTTTTGTACTATGCACTTTTAGACTTATATTTTATATTATATGTATTTTTCACATGGTTATTGTATTTTTTATGTGTGCAGAATCCTTATGGGGACATGTATGTGCATGCTTTTGCATGCATGTTTGTATTAAGATATATATATATACTTATAAATTTTTTTTTTTTTTTCATTTTTTCCTTTTATTATAAAATTAATAATCCTTTCTAAACAAATGGCATTACAATTTTTCTTCCTATACTCTTCGGGCTTGAACCTTGCGTGCACTCTAGTGTGTTTCTTGTTTGTATGAGTGGTCTCTGAGCTGTGTGCCACTGACACATTGTTGTTTTGCCTTGTTTCTATGGCAGTATTTCCCAGCGGGTGTGGAGCGCTCATTTCTCCGCCCACCCTTTGTGCTGTGGGGCGACGTGTCTTCCTGCCTCGCCATGCTCCTCCCATGTGATGACGAGTCTGACATGGGCGGAGCATGATGATGTCAGACGCCAGACCCCATGTGCACAATGGTGGAGCTGTGATTGAGCGCCGCTGCTACACATCACGCTGATGGATGGGGGTATATATACCTGGGTATTGACTGGCATCAGCACCCCTTGGAAGAAGCTTTTCTGCGAAACACGTGTCGGGGTATTCTACCCTCAGGTTAACATCATTTTGGTGTGTGTCATTGTGGGCTGATAACCCAGTGTTAAGGTGGGTCTTTATGGCTGGTTTTGTGCCTTTGTAAGGTGTAAACACTGTTGGTATTGTAAGCCATGCCGCCTTCTTTGTTTGTTATAATCCTCTTCATGCATTATAACACTGGGAATATGACTTCCTTAGTCTAGCCCTGTTGCTACAGTGTCATTCTGGCACTTTTTTTTTTTTTTTGTGTCGGTTTCTGTCTTCATTCCTATATGTGTGGTTGAGATCCTGTCCCTCCCTTTTGGGTCTGTAGGCATTTGGGAAACACTTTGTGGTTATACCACTTGATTTTTCTATGTTTTTATAACCATTACACTTACATCCTATAGGATTACAATCCTGTTATTATCATAGACATATGCTCTCTTGGCTTTCCTTGATATATGCCACGTGTTGCGGTAATGGGAATGCGGATCTCATACTTCTAGTCTTTAGTGAAGGACTAAGCTTTGTTCAGCTTGCATTTAATATAGTCCTATTTCATAGGCGTTCTTTGGGACATTTCTTATCTACCCAAAGACTTTCGGCTCCCTAAGAAACTTGACAGTATTTTTTCTGGTGCACTATCTTATGCCTTTTTGACACACGGCCAGTATGCATATTTGCTATTTATTGTTTGTATATTTCTGTTTACCTGAGGTTAACTGAATGTGTCCTCATCATTGTTTGTCCTACATGTTTGTTTTAATGATTTTCAATAAAGATTATATATATTTTTATTTGGCTTGGTCACTCACGTTTTATAGGTTTTTGTTATTGAATGAGTGTAGCTATCTTTACCTTTTGGTCATTTAATTGGTTCTCATAAGTGGACTTTTAGCCAGAGAAGCAACGGCATGTGTGATAGGATGTCCATGTCACATGTCCCTGCATTATAAAACCGGACATTTTCCTCCAGGACGCCATTATCTCTTCTGCGTCTTTGGTGTCAGACATCACTGTCGCAGCTCCGTCCTGAGTCCTATCGCTGATACAGCTGTATGCGCTCCATACACAGCGCTAGACAGCTTAGGGAGAGCACTTTCTATCAGTCCTTTTAAGGGCTCAAACCGGTAGGGTCAGAGAGCCATAGGTGACCGGTCCTGAAAACAGAGACAGCGTCTGTGTAGCCAAGGTCAGGGATTTCGTCGCTGCATTTCACCATTAGGAGGGAATAGAAAGGCAGGCTTCCATTCCTCTACCCAGAGCCCCACAATCCTGGCACTGTACCCTCCTATCCTCTGCACACTCCAACTCTTTTTAACTAAGCCATTATGCTAGCAAACAGTCAGTGTACCTAGTGGCATCCTAAACGTGGCTATTGTACTTTTGTCTATTCACACTATTGTAAAGATATTTGCAGCACCTCTGCCTGCATTGCACACTCAAACTCTTTTTAACTAAGCCATTATACTAGCAAACAGTCAGTGTACCTAGTGGCATCCTAAACGTGGCTATTGTACTTTTGTCTATTCACACTATTGTAAAGATATTTGCAGCACCTCTGCCTGCATTGCACACTCAAACTCTTTTTAACTAAGCCATTATACTAGCAAACAGTCAGTGTACCTAGGGGCATCCTAAACGTGGCTATTGTACTTTTGTGTAGTCACACTAGTGGAAAGATATTTGCAGCACGTCTGCCTGCATTGCACACTCAAACTCTTTTTAACTAAGCCATTATACTAGCAAACAGTCAGTGTACCTAGTGGCATCCTAAACGTGGCTATTGTACTTTTGTCTATTCACACTATTGTAAAGATATTTGCAGCACCTCTGCCTGCATTGCACACTCAAACTCTTTTTAACTAAGCCATTATACTAGCAAACACTCAGTGTACCTAGTGGCATCCTAAACGTGGCTATTGTACTTTTGTCTATTCACACTATTGTAAAGATATTTGCAGCACCTCTGCCTGCATTGCACACTCAAACTCTTTTTAACTAAGCCATTATACTAGCAAACAGTCAGTGTACCTAGTGGCATACAAGAAGTGGCTGCTGTACTCCATTAGTGCCCCACTGGTGCAAATCTATGTGCAGCACCTCTGCATGACACCCTCCTGCTCTTTTTTTAATAAGCTATAATGATAGCAAAAAATACTGCCATTTAGTGGCATCATAGAACTGGCTGTTGTATTCCATTAGTGCCCCACTGGTGCCAAGCTATTTATAGCACCTCTACATGACACCCTCATGCACATTTTGCTACGCTAATGTTATAGCAAACTCATGGAATTCATTGCTGCATTTGATAATTCGGAGGGATAGAAAGTCAGGCTTCCTTTAGCTTTTCCTTCTGTTCATGGACAGCATCTCCAAGAGCAATTTCCCCTCCACGTCTAAGTGTGGAGAGGCAGCTAGTGCGCATGCGTGTGCCGATTTACCCCAGCTGCAGCCTAATTACAGTGTTTCGCCTAGTGAGTATGCTCAGCCTGACTGTGCTATTCCTGACGCTAAGTCTTCATTTCGGGATACAGCGCATGCTCCCACACTAAGTGTGAAAAGCCTCTTTGCACAGGTGCTTGCATTCCGTGCCGGGTCTAAGTCCTGTTTTGTGCCTAGACACCATGCTAAAGCTGATAGTCTTTTTTCAGAGACTGTATTTCATGCTACTGAGCATGCTCAGGCACTTACTGCATCAGAGACTAGGTCCGGTAATGAACTCTTTGGCCCTGCCCCTGATGTGGGGGTCCCATATAGACCACAGGGCATCAGGTGTACTCCCAAATGGCTTGCAGAGGCCCACCCCTATGACTTGTCACCGCATTATTGATGGTCAGACGATGACTGGTGCGGTGTTTGGGTCATGGCAGCCATGAGGTCATCATTGAAGTTGCGGTTCCAAATAGGACGCTAGTTATGCCACTCATGACGTGTCACTCTACTTTTGTCTCCAGGAGGTGCATTGTGGTTCACCCTGGTTTGGGGCGGACCCAGGCTATAAAAGGGGCTGGAGCCAACAAGGAGGTGCGCAGTCTTCTATTATGCTCCGAAAGAGCACACCTCCATGTGTTGAACCCATTGCGGCTTTAGGCTAGAGGTAGGCAAGGATAGGGTGTCGATGCAGGCCACCACCACAGTTGGTAACGCAGAACGGTTAAGACCAGCTCCTGTCCTACCAGTCCTGCTTGTGCAGCCCAGTGGCATTAACAGGCCTGCTGCTGCTGATGCGCCTGCTGTCCACAGGTGTGCCCCTACGCACACGGTCAGCGTACTCAATGGCCCCTGTGTTGTTAACAGGGAGTTCCTGGGCTGGGTGGGCATGTGGACCCTGTGACGCTAACAGGGCTCCCAGTCTCCAGATCCGAATGGCGTCTAACTTGGTTCAGGCTACTATTAGTTTCATAGCCACACAGCTCTGTATCCTCCACCAAACCTTCCAGTTGCCAACCTCTCCTTTTCCAACTGGGAGCACGGTGGACACTGACTGCTGATGGGGATATATAACTTTCTCTTTCTTTTCTTACTAATTTTCGTTATATAGCGGTAACATAGTATATACCACCTTATCCAAATCTGCCAGTCCCACTGTAACAGATGGTGTTTCTTCAGCAAATGTTACTGTTGCTTAACCACCAAATCCATGGACCAAAACTTTTTTCCCCTTTCCAACACACCTGTTCCCCTTTCCACCAGCATCTGTCCTTTTTCAACTCATTTTGGTATATGACCAAAAGTGCAAATCTGCAGGGACACCGTACTCCACGCCATCTCAGCACAGCAGCCAGCCCTCGGTCCCTCAGATGTGGACAAGTAAAAGACCATTTCCTCCTATCCATGACAAAGCGTTGAGATTCACTCTGTGCAGCACTGGTGTTTAGTGGAAAAGTAGATCTAAGATTGCGTACCACATTCTGCAGATACTCCTGTATACGTGCGTCCATTTCTATGGCAGGAATTATTTTGCCAAATTTTGTCTTGTACCGGGGATCTAACAGTGTGGCAACCCAGTATTCTGGATTATTTTGAATTCGTACAATCCGAGGGTCATGTTGTAGGTAGTGCAGCAAGAAGGCGCTCATGTGTCTTGTGCATCCAGGAGGACCAAGTCCTTGGTGTGTTGGTGGCAGAGAGGTGAGAATCGTGCCTCCTTCCTCTGCCCTCTCCCCACAACCTCGCACAACCGAAATGTGAGCAAGCTCTCACTCATCTGCTGAGTCTTCCATGCCCAGCGCCAGTTCGTCCTCCATTTCTTCATGGGCTCCTGCACCTTCCTCAACACTTTTTGCTGATACTATGCGCCCTTGTTAATCCCTCTCCCTCACCATGACTGCCGCATAGGTGCCGCTGACCATCTGGACCTCGTAGATCTTGTTATCCCTTCCGCATATGACTCCTCCTGTACTTCCTCCCCTTCCTCTTGTACCAACACCTGACTCCGAATAATAATTACAGTGTGCTCCATCATGTAGATGACCAGAATTGTCACGCTGAGAATGACATTGCCAGTGCTAAACATCTTCGTCAACATTTGTAAACTGTGTAGCAGGGTGCATAGGTCCTTGATCTGACACCACTCCAGCAGCGTGATCTGCACCACCTCTGGATCAAGTTATCCCAGGCTATATGTCATAACGTATTGCAGCAGGGTTCGGCGGTGCTGCCACAAACGCTGCAACATGTGCAGATTCAAATTCCTGCGTGTGGGCACATCGCATTTCAGGCGTTTAACCACCAGACCTAAAGACTTCTGTAGCGACGAAAGTTGTTGAGCTGCTGTGTGCGCACGATGGAAGTGAGCACATAGCGAGCGTGCCCGCTGCACAAGGCCATGTAGGCCGTGATGGTGTTTTAAAAATTGCTGGAGAATTAGGTTCACGTGAGCCATACAAGGCACGTGTGTCACATTGCCCTGAGGATGGCCCGCAGCCAGGTTTGCATCATTGCCGCACACGGCTGTTAAGTCACCAACGGAGTCCGCTCCGTCAATTTGTACTCCGGTCGCCAGGTGACAACGTGTTCCTTTCATGAATAGTGCTGATGATGGGAGAGGAGTCGATGCCAGCGGCGCAGGTGGACGCAGGTTATGCTCACCCACTGGGCTGCATTACCTTGACAGATGCAGAATCTCTGGCTGAATGTAGCTGGTGGGTATCTCACAGATGAAATACCATCATTCAGCTACAACCAATGGGAAGACACCACACCCTTTTTTATGCCCATCCTGTCTGCAGACCACTGCCAGACATAGCTCTGCTTTTACCCCCAGTTCAGTTTTATGATTTTGTGTGCTTGTTACCTGACTACTTTTCCTGCTTGCTGTTTATGTACCTTGTTGGCCGATCCGCATTTCACCTCTGCTTGTTTTCTGATTAAGTCCTGGCCGTCCCATTCTGTTCCTGTTCCTCAATTAATGTTTTGACCCTGCCTGACTACTATTCTCTGGAACTGCAGCCTTCCACAGGTATTAATCACCTTGGGCCCTGTGCAATTCCTAATCCCTGTATAGGGGTTAAAGGGTTTCAGGGTTCTAGGGGTCCTGCTTGGTGAGTGGCTTCCCTCTAGCCTATCATTTACAGCCCATCTGAGTGTGTGTATCAAGGAAGGCGTTACACCGTGCTCTCTGCAGAAGGCCATGTGGGCCAGGATAGTGCTTTAAAAATTGCTGGACAACCAGGTTCAACACGTGAACCACACAAGGCACGTGTGTCACATTGTCACAGCGAAGGGCCGCACCCATGTTTGCATCATTGTCGCACCCGGCCTTACCTGGCTGCTGGTTGAGTGGAGACAACCATTGATGAAACTCGGTCTCCAGAGCTAACCGTCCACAACTTCTCAGCGGTGTGACTCACATTTCCCATACATTTCAAAGTAAAACTTTGACCGCCTGATGGCATTGAGCTCTGCTGCCAGCATAGTAAGGAGGTGTGTGGTAGTCCTTGTGCGCAGTTACAAGGAAGGGTGGCCTGACCACACAGGGTTTGCGCCAAGGTGGAGGACCCACATGAGGTTGAAGAGGCAGAAGCAGTGTATTAACTTCTACATACAGAAGAAGGATTGAAACAACTCGTGGGGACGGCAAGACTTGTACAGCAGACCCTTCTCCATTTCTCCCCACAGTAACCCATTGCCCAGTCAGCGACATGTAACGCCCCTGTCCATGCTTACTGGGCCAATTATCTGTGGTGAAATGCACCCTGTCACACAGAGTTTCTCAAGGAATCAGTGATGTTTAGTGCGACATGCTGGTGTAGCGCGTGCACGCCTTTGTTGGAGAAGGAGTGGCGCCTGGGCATCGGCTCTTGGGGCACTGCGATGGGCATAAGGTTTCGAAAATCCTCGGTTAAAAAGGTTGGAAAGGCAGCATTTTGGTAGCCAACAGTTTCCAGATGCTGAAAGTCAACCTCTAAGCCATGTCATGCCCTTCTAAAAGCATGTAAAACACAGCGCGGGGACTCCAACCACAGTCTCCCTCATTGGCACTAATTGGGCCACACACACCCCACTTGACTGACATCAGTTGATGCCCCTTTTCAAAATGAAAAAGATGCTTTGCATGAAGCACTCTCAAAAATACGCGTGCCTTTCCCGTCCCCTGGCTGACCCAGGGGAAGAAAAGTCCTCTGAGAGCCATGATTTGTTCATTTTGGTTCTTTTAGAAACACAGCGAGGGGACTCCAACCACAGTCTCCCTCGTTGGCACTAATTGGGCCACACACACCCCACTTGACTGACATCAGTTGATGCCCCTTTTCAAAAAGAAAAAGATGCTTTGCATGAAGCACTCTCAAAAATACGCGTGCCTTTCCCGTCCCCTGGCTGACCCAGGGGAAGAAAAGTCCTCTGAGAGCCATGACTTGTTCATCTTGGTTCTTTTAGAAACACAGCGAGGGGACTCCAACCACAGTCTCCCTCGTTTCCACTAACTGGGCCACACACACCCCACTTGACTGGCATCGGTTGAGCCCCCTTTTGAAAAAGAAAAAGATGCTTTGCATGAAGCACTCTCAAAAATACGCGTGCCTTTCCCGTCCCCTGGCTGACCCAGGGGAAGAAAAGTCCTCTGAGAGCCATGATTTGTTCATTTTGGTTCTTTTAGAAACACAGCGAGGGGACTCCAACCACAGTCTCCCTCGTTGGCACTAATTGGGCCACACACACCCCACTTGACTGACATCAGTTGATGCCCCTTTTCAAAAAGAAAAAGATGCTTTGCATGAAGCACTCTCAAAAATACGCGTGCCTTTCCCGTCCCCTGGCTGACCCAGGGGAAGAAAAGTCCTCTGAGAGCCATGATTTGTTCATTTTGGTTCTTTTAGAAACACAGCGAGGGGACTCCAACCACAGTCTCCCTCGTTTCCACTAACTGGGCCACACACACCCCACTTGACTGGCATCAGTTGACCCAATTTTCAAGATGAAAAAGATGCTTTGCATGAAGCACTCTCAAAAATATGCGTGCCTTTCCCGTCCCCTGGCTGACCCAGGGGAAGAAAAGTCCTCTGAGAGCCATGACTTGTTCATCTTGGTTCTTTTAGAAACACAGCGAGGGGACTCCAACCACAGTCTCCCTCGTTTCCACTAACTGGGCCACACACACCCCACTTGACTGGCATCAGTTGACCCAATTTTCAAGATGAAAAAGATGCTTTGCATGAAGCACTCTCAAAAATACGCGTGCCTTTCCCGTCCCCTGGCTGACCCAGGGGAAGAAAAGGCCTCTGAGAGCCATGACTTGTTCATCTTGGTTCTTTTAGAAACACAGCGAGGGGACTCCAACCACAGTCTCCCTCGTTTCCACTAACTGGGCCACACACACCCCACTTGACTGGCATCAGTTGACCCAATTTTCAAGATGAAAAAGATGCTTTGCATGAAGCACTCTCAAAAATACGCATGCCTTTCCCGTCCCCTGGCTGACCCAGGGGAAGAAAAGTCCTCTGAGAGCCATGAGCAGGGCTCAAGTTGCACAATAATGGAATCGATGTTTCCTTGCATATACTCATATATCTGTGTGTCCTCCTCTTTTTCCTTGTCCAGCTGTTTTGTTTTCGCATGAGTATATGTCCTTGTCACTTTCCCATGTGTTTGAGTTGTTTGTCACCTTTTGGACACCTTTGAGGGTGTTTTCTAGGTGTTTTTCTGTGTTTGTGATTGCCTGCCATTGTTTCCTATGCAGTTCGAGTTCGGTTCGTCGAACGTTCGACGAGCCGAACTCGAACGGGACCTCCGTTCGGCGAACTGACCTCGAGCCAAACCGGGACCGGTTCGCTCATCTCTAGTCATAAGGGAGCTTTAGCGTAGTAACTGCTAGGGCAGACCTGGGCAAGGGGCGGCCCGTGGGCCACATCCGGCCTGCCTACTGTCTGTGACCGGCCCGCCCATTAGATCAGAGTTGGAGACGTGGTGCCGCTTCTCCTGCCGGGCAGGAATTTTTCAAATGACACACGCGCGCTGTACTGACGACATCAGGGCGCGTGTGTGCCACAGAGAACGCTGCCGAACAGAGGACAGATTCCTGCGTTCCGCTGCTACACTGTGCGGAGCTTCAGGATCTGTCCTCTGTTCCCTGCAGCAGCTTTCTCTGTGACACACACGCGCCCTGATGTCGGCAGTACAGCGCGTGTGTGTCATTTGAAAATTTCCCGCCTGGCAGGAGAAGTGGCACCAGCTGGTGCCTGCACAGAGAGACGCAGCAGCGGGGGCAGGGGCCGTGCAAGAACAACAGCGGCGCAGCCAGGGCCCATACCAGGGAAGAAGCAGCTCAGCGGTGGACCTGTACGGAGGTGCCTGAGGAGGGAGAGGTGAGTGGTCACTAATAACCTAAGGGGGAGGGGAAGGGGGAGGGGGGGTAACTGGTGTAATATTTGGGTGTAGTGACGTAGTATATGGGAATGTAATGATGTAGTTTTACAGGGGCAGTATATAGTGCTATAATGTATTACAGGTGTAGTATATAGTGATGTAATGAAGTATATAGTGATGTAATGTATTACAGGTGCAGTATATAGTGATTTAATGTATTACAGGGGCAGTATATAGTGATGTAATGTATTACAGGTGCAGTATATAGTAATGCAATGTATTAAAGGTGCAGTATATAGTGATGTAGTGTGTGTATATATATATATATATATGGGTATGGACCCGTGAAAGCGCCCCTAGAGGTGCGAAACGGTAACGTCGTCCTCGTGCTCCCCTCCCTCCACTCCCTCATGTCTGTTAAACCTGTCAGCATCGAAAAATAAAGCTGTCTGAAGCTACCTGCAGAGTGCTGCCCGCTCCTTTATTTTCTATGAATTAATGGCTTCATCTGGGCAATAGCACCACGGTTGAGACAGCAGCTTCCATCATACCAGGAATTTTTTCAGGATTGTGCCCGATGTCACAAAGCAACAACCACACTGCTTAGTGGTGAAACGGGATCATCTCACTACCTCTTGAAAGGGTAAGCAGTGCTGTGCACTTTTCCTTCTATGTTATTTCAGATTTTAGAGAAGTCGGTTGCACCCAGTCATAAATAGCCTGAACCTTAATCTGAACCTTAATCTCCGCCATTTCGATAGCGGAGGGAGACAAGATGAAGCCCAAAAAAGAAATCCTTTGCACCCCAAAGAGGCACTTTGACCCCTTAACGTACAGTGCATGATCCTTAAGTATCTGAAAAACAGCCCGTACTTGCCTAACATGAGAGTCCCAATCATCAGAAAAAATCAAGATGTCATCCAAATACACAATCAAAAATTTACCATTAAGGCCCCGAAAAATATCATTCATGAAGGCCTGGAAGATGGAGGGTGCATTAGTGAGCCAAAAAGGCATCACTAGGTACTCAAAATGCCCCTCAGGAGTATTAAAAGCCGTCTTCCATTCATCACCCTCCTTAATACGGATGAGATTATACGCACCCTTGAGATTCAGTTTCGTAAACCATTTGGCGCCCTTCACTCTAGAGAAAAGATCAGACATCAAAGGCAAAGGGTACTGATATTTGACCGTAATTTTATTAAGAAGATGGTAATCAATTCAAGGCCTCAACGACCCATCTTTCTTAGCAACAAAGTAGAAGCCAGCACCCAAAGGAGAAGATGACGGCCGAATGTGCCCCTTCTCCAATGATTCCCTGATCTATGACCGCATGGCATCATGTTCGGGCACAGACAAGTTGAAAATCTGCCCCTTGGGAAATTTACAACCTGGCACCAACTGAATGGCACAGTCACAGTCCCGGTATGGGGGCAGAGAATCAGATTCCTGGTCATTAAATACATCACGGAAATCAGACAAGAAGGCCGGAACATCAACTGCATGAGCAGACGTGGACGACACGGAAAGGTCCTGATGCAAACCTTGACAACCCCAACTAGCTACCGACAAGGATCTCCAGTCAAGAACTGGATTATGGGTCTGTAACCACGGAAATCCCAGTACCAAGGTATCCTGTAGATTATGCAATACTAAAAATGTACAAGTTTCCTGATGCGCTGGTGCAACTCTCATAGGCACCTGGGTCCAAAATTGGGGTTTATGTTCTGCGAAAGGCATCAATGGCCCGTAAAGGAATAGGAGTTCGCAAAGGAACCATGGGAAAACCACAATCCCTAGCAAACCCAAAATCCATCAAATTGAGCGCTGCCCCTGAGTCCACAAAGGCAAATGTAGAAAAGGAGGACTATGATCAAATCAATGTGACAGACAAAAGAAACTTTGGTTGCAAAGAACCCACAGTAACAGAAGTAGCCAATATCCTTTCACGTTTAGGGCAGACAGAGATGTTATGAGACACGTCTCCACAATAGAAGCACAGTCTATTCTTCCATCTGAACCCCTGCCGACTAGCATTAGAAAGGACCCTATCACACTCCATAGGCTCCAAAGGCTGTTCCATAGGCACAAAACCAGCAGGTATCTTCCTGCGCTCACGTAATCGCCTATCAATCTGAATGGCCAAGGTTATAGAGGCATCAAGACCATAGGGGACGGGAAATCCTACCATTACATCCTTCACAGCATCAGCAATACCCTTCCGAAAAAGAGCCGCAAGCGCATCATCATTCCATTTGCTAAGGACCGCCCACTTTCGAAATTTCTGACAAAACGTTTCTGCAGAATCCAAACCCTGAGTTAAGGACAACAAGACCTTTTCTGCTTGGGCCACAATATTTGGTTCGTCATATAATAAACCCAAGGCCTGAAAAAAGGAGTCCACATCATTGAGAATCGGATCATCAGACGCTAAAGAGAAGGCCCAGTCCTGAGGGTCACCACGCAGTAAGGAGATGACAATCTTAACCTGCTGTACGGGATTCCCTGAGGACTTAGGGCGCAGGTCAAAAAATAATTTACAATTATTTTTGAAACTCAAAAATCTCGACCTATCTCCCGAAAAAAATTCAGGAACGAGAATCTTAGGATCTGCAAGGGGAGTCTGTGCAAGATTAGACTCTATATGATGAACCTTAGCATCAAGATGAGCAACACGCTCACCCAATTCATCCATGCTAGAAAAAGAAATCTTCCACGGAACCCAAAGAAGAAGAGGAAAAACACCAAAAAAAAAATTTTCTCAGCAGCCTTTGTTTTTTTTTTTTCCTTCTTAAGAGTACCCTTTAAATTTGTTGGCCGGATGTACTGTTATGATCCGGAACCATGGAAGACCACCACAAATCATTGGTAAAAGGTGACAAGAGGATTGGCAACTAATCTGGCCGCCATCCCCTTACTAACCATCACAACTAGAAGTAGCCGAGGGGTGAACTAACATCCTGTGCACCACAAACCCAGCAGGAGAACTAGCTATCCTAAAAGGAAGGAAAGATGAATAACTCTCTGCCTCAGAAAATAGACAAGAATAGTAAGCCCCCCACATTCAAAGACTGCGGTGATATAGGAAAAACACAATACACAGATAGATGACAGGATTAGCAAAACATGAGGCCCCCACTGACTAAAATAGGAAAGGACAGGAAAGGGACTGATGGTGGCCAGAGTAAAACCCTGGAAAATTCCAAATTCCTGATAGTACAAAAAGGCCCTCAGATCGCACGATCTGAACTCCGTCCTATACCAGGTGCTTTTGTCATACCAATGAACAGAAAACAAGAATCATAACAAATTCAACAAGCTACAAACACATGGACCCAAAGGAGCTATACTCCAAACAGAACTGCAGGCAGTTCCCCAGCCAAGCGATTGAGGGGAAAAACCCTGCATGCAAATAAACTGAAAACAACCACAGCAAATGACAATCCCAGATAAGAGCAAAAGAACCAAACAATAAATAAAGAGCAAGCACTTATCTGGGGTAGATGTGGTGTGGAGCAGAATGAAGCAGGCTGGTCATACAAAGAACAACTGACATCCGGCATAGCCAGCTATCAGACCAGGATTTAAATAAGCAAAGAGTTAGCAAAGGAAACGCCCATTGCACAACACACCTGGTCCAAGTCCAAACCATTCCTGGCCACCAGAGGGAGCCTCCCAGCAGCCAAAACATAACTAACATTCACAACAGCCCGGTGGCGATGAGATGGCACCTAGGTGTTTAACCCCTCCGTGGGTAAGGGGAATGCCCCGGGGCTCGGTGATGGAATAAGGGGATGCCGTTGGAGAGGAAAGGGTCACTGCGTACTCACTGAGTCTAATAACGCTGACACCGACAACTTGTAAACCGAAATTCTGAGCACTGCTGCAGAAGGGAAGGAGCACGCCTGGATCCCGTGCCCGTTGGTGTTGTTTGTTAGCCTGTGACCTTTCCCTTGGCACCTTCTTTGCTGGTTGGCCCCTCTAGTATGGAACTAGTCGGGTCCCGCTCACCCGTATGGCTAATGGAGTGAGCTTGCTCTCAGGGTTCACGCTTGGGATTTTCTGGACTATGTATTGGGAAAGTCCTATCCCCCTCATTGCGCTAGTACCCCGATTTTGGAGCGGGTGGGGAACGATTCCTGAAGACTTCGTCCTCGTCGGGTGAATTACCAGGACGCTTGAAGCTACTTCCCGGCCTAGGGTCCACGTACCCCATCGTGCCCTGGCCCCTGCCCGGAAATGGCACAAGGCCGCCAGCTGCCCTCCTCGGCAGTTCTGTGCCCCTTGACACGATCCCCTGTGACCAGGGTTCTAGAACCTACCAGGCCCAGACCAATGTCTGCCACCTAATATTAATAAGGAGCCCAGCTCCTGACCTCCTCCTACTGACTTGTGACCTCTCCTCGCGAGAGTCACCACACAACTGACTGCTCCTGACCCTCCTGACCCTCCCTAACCAACCCCCCAAGTGAGCGTCCCTATTCCCTTCAGGATACCCATTGGTGTGTCTGGTGGGTGTGCTGCAGAGTGTTTCTAGGATTTCGATTAGCTTGTTCTTAGCAACACCAAAGGCCAGGGACCCATAACCAAGGAGGATGTGGATACCGTGCAGAAGGGCAGATTGCACAATATCCTGTGACGACCTGATAGGCCAGGGCGTCACATATATTGAGGTTATAGAGGAGCTAGAGCATATGGAGAGCCACTGTTAGAGCAAATAGAGGTCATACGTGAGCTAGCACATCTGGAGAGCAACTGCTAGAGCATATAGAGGTCATAAGGGAGCTGGAGAGTATGGAGAGCAACTGCTAGAGCATATACGGGTCATAAGGGAGCTAGAGCATATGGAGAGCAACTGCTAGAGCATACAGTGGTTACAAAGGAGCTATATCATATGGAGAGTAACTGTTAGGGCATATAGAAGTTATACAGGAGCTAGAGCATATGGAGAGCAACTGCTAGCGCATATAGACATCATAAGGGAGCTAGAGCATATAGAGAGGAACTGCTAAACAATATAGAGGTCATATGGAAGCAAGAGCATATGGAGAGTAACTGCTAGAGTATATAGAGGTCATAAGGAAGCTAGAGCATGTGGTGAGCAACTGCTAGTGTATATTGAGGTCATAAAGGAGCTGGAGAGTATGGAGAGCAACTGCTAAAGCATATCGGGGTCATAAGGAAGCTAGTGCATATGGAGAGAGTGCAAAGCAGTAATCAAAGCTAAAGGTGGCTACTTTGAAGAACCTGGAATATGAGATATTTACAGTTGTTTCACACTTTTTTGTTAAGTATTTCATTCCACATGTGTTAATTCACAGTTTTGATGCCTTCAATGTGAATCTACAATTTTCAGAGTCATGAAAATAAAGAAAACTCTTTGAATGAAAAGGTGTGTCCAAACGCTTGGTCAGTACTGTACATGTACTGTCATACCAGACTAGCTAATCAAATGAATAGCTGCAGATTGTAGGATGTAGGAAGTGGTTCTCGGGGCTCCTGTGTAACAGCCACATATTATTTATGTAGCAAATACACCAGGTCCTGTTAATTGAGTCGCATCAACTCTAAGGGGTACTTTACACATTGCGACATCGCTACCAATATATCGTCGGGGTCATGTCGTTAGTGACACACATCCGGCTCCGGTAGCGACATCGCAACGTGTAAATCCTAAGTGTGACGATGAACGAGCACAGAAGCATAAAAAAATCGCTGATCTGTGTAACGTCGTTCATTTCCATAATGTCGCTACATCAGGAGATACGATATTGTTTGTTGCTCCTGTGGCGTCACACATCGCTGTGTGTGAAGTTGCAGGAACGACAAACATCTCCTTACCTGCATCCACCAGCAATGCGGAAGGAAGGAGGTGGACGGGATATTATGTCCCGCTCATCTCCGCCCCTCCGCTTCTATTGGGCGGCCGCTTAGTGACGTCGCGGTGACGTCGCTGTGACGCCGAACGCATCTCCCCCTTGAAGGAGGGATTGTTCGGCGGTAACAGCGACGTCGCCAACCAGGTATGTGCGTGTGAAGCTGCGGTAGCGATTATGTTCGCTACGACAGCAATCACAAGATATCGCATGTACGATGGGGGCGGGTGCTATCGCGCTCGACATCCCTAGCAAATGCTAGCGATGTCGCAACGTGTAAAGCCCGCCTAAGGGGCAGCCATTTTGAAGCAGCGGGCTAGACAAGCTTTTTCCAGCAATACCAGTCATTCCCCGTGGGATTCAAAGCCAAACCCTTGGCAATCATAACACAACCTCTTTTAACTAACATATTATCCAAGGAAGAGATAATCGTGCTATGGGCTCTGCATGTGATATTAATAAAAATGATGCCACTTTTTTATTAGTGGTCCTTAGGGTGCTGGTGAAAAAAATTTAATAGACAGCAATAACAGAAATAGAAAAGAAGTAATAATGAACATCTTCCAATTAGGTTTATAGGATATTCATACATTTGTTAAACATTCCTGGGCAGAAACAGTAGGCTTGAGATTGCTTTACAGTTGCTTAATACCACATTCATTGCTGTAGACGCTGCTTTATGTGTTGGACAGTAACGGCACACAGCCATTAGCCCAGCAGCAATGTAACACAGTGTGTATGTGCTTAAACTGTATGAAATGGAAAACTTAAAATAAAACATCATTAGCAAGGACTGCAGAGATATAGGAGGACTGTAGCATAGGAAGATCTATAGAGCAGAGCTGTCAATTACTTTGGAATCCACTTCAACCCACAGTTGGTTGCACATAAGTGTAAACAATGGGGACAAGGTAGCCCTGGCCATTAGCACAATCACCATAGAGTAAGCCACACTGACATGGCTAAAGGACAGGTTCATTGATCATGGTTAATACTGTTATATTTTCCCAACATAACAAAAAGTTAATCAGTTTGATTTTGAGGTCAATAAAAAAATGATTTAATAATTTACACTTATAAATAAAAATCAAAGTACTAGTAACAGATCATTATTTGTTGTCATCCACTTGAATAAAAATATCATAAAATCCCATGTAAGTTCTTAATTATTTAGGCACTGTTACCATAACTGAACAACTTAGCATTTGATGCACTGGAGTGCATGATAACATTTCATGGCATCCTTAAACCTGGAACTCAAACAGGTCTGTCTGTTTTTTTGCCAGTTTAGCAACTTCTTCCCTTATGGCTTTAACCAGTCCAGCTGTGGATAGGTTTGTGATTGAGGCGTCCGGAGTGTCAGTGTCTGCTAGACTTTGTTGAGAAGCTCCAATGGATGGTCCAGTAGCATGGTCTAGGCTAGGATGTAAATTAACTGGCTGGCCAAACTGCCTGGGAAGTTGGGAAGGAGAGTTCTGTGGGTATCTTGACCTGGAATACGCCTCAATGTATCCTGGAAGTGGAACCTACAGTAACCACAAATATAAAAAGTTTAGTGTTAGGGCTCTGTATAGAACATGTATATATAAATATGGCACTTTAACTTTTAAGAGCCAACATGTTACTCTGTTTGCTACCCAGTTTCATATGGAGGTTCTTTTATCTGATTTGATATGCACCAATGACAGCAAATTAACAAGATATTTCATTACATTCTCTCATTAAATATTACTTTTAGGGAAGATTGTAACAGAGCACACCATGCAGAGGTACATGGAGTACCTAGTGTTCTGTAATAGGGAAACACAGGGACTCCATGTGCCTTCTCCAGCATCTTACGCAGGAGATCAACCCTTTTATTTAGAAAACTACAGGTACCTGTCACCATATTTACAGCACCTAAAACATTGTCACCTCATTGTACAATATGGAAAAAGGTTTCTCTGACATGTCCCATGCAGCATATAGTGAAGTATTTATGTTAAAAAGTGGTATATGCTGTCAGTGAAGAAATATGTTAATGGTCCTGGTCTTCTAAGAAGTCATGCAAACCACACTGTTCCAGGTTTAAATGACATCTCAAAAGTCAGGATACAAGTCGTTACCTGCCAGCTCCATTATTTGGCACATGAGCAGGTGCAGAGACTAGTACACTTTGCTTCATCTGGCTTGTAATAATGTAGCCCAGCCTTCAGGATATCAATCAAGCCAAGACTGCATGACTCCTGAGACAGCTGGGACTGCCCCATAGACTCTTCACAGGTTGCACAAGAAATTTTATAACTTTCATTTTTCTTAATACTGTAAGTGAATAATAATATGACTAACTACATGAGTTACATATTATTCTAGTGAATTTATACCAAAATTCATATTCTGTTACATTGTAGAATGGGGATTACACATGTACCCTGAAGCTCCAGAGGCCCAGTGAAAAATCTGAAATAAAGCCTCCATGAATTACAATGAAGTCTTCATCTATGCCAAAGTGTCCATTGGGCACATCTAGGCAGTAGGTACTGCACTCCAGTAAAGCCCAAGAAAATGTCTATGTTAATGACTTATTTTTCCCCTCTTTCTTTCATTTGAGTGTTAGAACAGTTGAGGAGCTAAGTCAAGACGTATGTAAATGTAGCGCCCCTGAAACCATCAGGGAGCTACAAGGTTCTGCATCCTCACCAGGATGCAGGGCCTACCCCCTAGGGCCCCGGAAGACTAGTGCCGGTAACACATAAACACTCCAGGTAATCCCAGTTTTCCCCAACAATCCCCCATACAATGGTGCAAGGCTAGGGTCGGACCAATGGATGGCCGCCTAGAGGTGGAGCCAGTCCAGAACACTAGTTGACCAGATGGGAGACAGACGGTGGACAGTTAGAACAGAGTAGGAGAGGAGTGATGGCGGATGTGAGGAGACGCACTGACACGGAGTTAACAGTAACCTGGTGCCTAGGAGGGTAGTTGCCGGTGGAGTACTGCCGGAACTACGCACCACCGGGGTACAGGACCCTAGGATAGGCATAAAGTTCCAGGCAGGCCTATTAACACCTGCATAGCGAGGGGACCATCAAGGGCCTTGCTGACCTTAAAAATTCGAGACTCAGTAGCAAAGAGAGAGCTGGGGACAGGACCAGAGACTCCAACCCCACAGGGTTCATGGTACCGTCAAACAGACAGAAGTGGAAAGAAACACCACCGGACGGGGACCCCCAGTTGCTCTACGCCACGGGGACCCACTAACCAGAGACAGGTGCAGGGGAAGAAGGTACCAGATTACTACACTGGCACTGGGACAAAGGGGACCTGAAGGTGAAACCAGCCAGCCTCGGGAGACCAGTTACCACCAGAAAGGGAGTAAAGAACCAGTTGCACTGAGCCCCTTGTGTGCACCACCTTCTTCCGACACCCGTCATTACACCTATCCTCTAGGGCCCGGCCCTGCTTGCAGAAGGTGTAACATCAGGCTGCCATTAACACCAGCCCCAGTAGTGGACATTGTGCAGCGGCGGCTCCATCCACACAGCCGCAACACCGCAAGTGGCGTCACGTGTGAACACTATTCTAATCCCCTGTAAATATTCCCCTTTACAAAAAGGGCCCAGGGCACGGAACCGGGCAACGGCCACCAAAGTGACATTCCCAATATTTACACTGCCTCGGACTGAGTACCCCATATCCCTGAGTGCGACATAAGAATTACATTTCTCTATTTATTTTGACTTGCATGGTACCAGAGTCTATAGACCACAAAACAACACAGAAAGGGGAGTAAGTTAAGACTATTAGATAATTTTATCTCAGTTTTGTACTATCCCTGGAACTTTAAAATCTGATTATTCCCACATACAGCAGTGATGGAGAATAAACTACAGTTTGAAACAATGAGCTCTGCTACACAGTAATCCTCTATAGTTTGTGAGTAATATCAAAAGTCTTACGGAGTCTGCCCACTGTCCCGGTGCATCATTCTCTCCAGAGTACGACATCCAGGCCTGATTCCGGAATGAAGCTGGTGGTTGTGGAATGTAATAACCGGAGTATCCAGCGCGATTCCCTGGTATGGCGAATACAGCAGGCATTGAGTTACCTGACAAAGCAATGCATTCATTGAAATAGAATAATACCTAGAATCACAATGAATTAGAACGATAAACCTGTCCACTGAAAAAATGAGTTGTACTCTAGAACCAGGAATGAGCATCAAAATCAAAACCTACAGCTCCTGTGACTTGGAATAAGACTGAATTTATTCAAAAAGTTCTGCACTTAAAGAAGAGACATCTGACAGTTAAAGAAACAATGGCTGCAGAGATATTAGAAATAAAAAAACTTTAATCAGCTGTTAATAAAACTCTGTCAACTCAGACTTAAGGCTACTTTACACGCTGCGATATCGGTCCCGATATCGCTAGCGTGGGTACCCGCCCCCATCTGTTGTGCGACACGGGCAAATCGCTGCCCGTGCCGCACAACATCGCGCAGACCCGTCACAAATACTTACCTGCCCGGCGACGTCGCTGTGACCGGCGAACCGCCTCCTTTCTAAGGGGGCGGTCCGTGCGGCGTCACAGCGATATCACTGAGCGGACGCCCAATAGAAGCGGAGGGGCGAAGATGAGTGGCCGGAACATCCCGCCCACCTCCTTCCTTCCTCATAGCGGCCGGGAGGCAGGTAAGGAGAGGTTCCTCGTTCCTGCGGCGTCACACATAGCGATGTGTGCTGCCGCAGGAGCGACGAACTACATCGTTACTGCTGCAGTAACGATAATCGAGAATGGACCCCCATGTCACCGATGAGCGATTTTGCACGTTTTTGCAACGATGCAAAATCGCTCATTGGTGTCACACGCAGCAACATCGCTAATGCGGCCGGATGTGAGTCACAAATTCCGTGACCCCAACGACTCCGCATTAGCGATGTCGCAACGTGTAAAGCCCCTTTTACAGTATAAGCTAAGCACACAGCCTTTTATAGGATATCACCCCTCTAAAAATCACAGCTTCAGTGCCTAATACTAAGGATAACTGAAGTGAACATTTATATATATTAGTAGTGCCTAGTCTGTTAGGGTGCCTAGTTCACCCTGGGTGTGGCCAATAAGATTAGTGCACTATTCTGCCCACTGCATGCCCGATTTCTGTAACTGGTGGCTTGCCTTTAGCAAGCACTGTCTTCAGGCAAAGGCTCATGCAATCACCAGTGAAGGAGGTGGGAATGCAAAATCAATGGGCGGAACAGTACACAAAGATTCTCAGCCATGCACAGGTGCATCTGTGTCGCCCAGGGCTATGGGGTATTCTGTCCCGGACCGTATATTCATGGGGGATGCTGTGTCACAGGTGTTTGCTGGCCGTTGCTCGGTTCCGTGACCCTGGGTGCTTTTTAATGGGGAGTATTTACAGGGGAGATTAAAGTCATTTATGTGACCCCACCCACGGGTTGCGGTTAAGATGGTGAAACCGCCGCTGCTGAGTTGATTATCCCTAGGGCTGGTGGTAATGGCAGTTGTGGTAGTAGGCCCTCCGCAGGTAGGGCTGAGCCCGGGAGATGTATGGTGCAGACTTTTGCCGAATAAGGGAGGCCACACCGGGGCTTGCAGTTTAACAGTTCTTTACTCACAGTTGGGCCCTTGGACAGCTGGTTAAAGTCCCTGTATTTCCAGTGCCAGTTTGATGACTTGCTCTGTCACCAGCACCCTCAGTGTGGTTGGGTCCCCGTAGCTTGAAGCAGGTTTGGGTGCCCCGACTATCTTTTGGCAGTCTCCTGGTCCGTATGGCGGGCAGTGTGGACCCTGTAGGGCCGGTCTGTGTTCCAGATCCCTGATCTGCTCTTTACTGCTGATGCCCCCGGATTTGTGGGTCTGTGAGGTCTAAAAAAGGTCCCCTCACTGTGCAGGTATTTGCCAGGCCGTGTGAAACTGATGCTTGACCTAGGGCCCTGTGCCCCATTGGTACTCTGGTCTCAGTGGTACTCGGGTGTACCTACCCTAGCGACTACTCTCCTGTGCCCCCGGGTCACAGTTACACGATCCAGCTCTAGGCACGTCTCTACACTTCTCTGCTCTTGATTGCTTTTTGTCCCTTCCCACCAGGCTGTCTAGTCCCCTGGACTTGCTCCGCCCTGTAGGTGGCCATCCCTTTGGTGTCTGACTAGCCAAATACCCCTGGTGTAGTGTGGAAACTGGGATTTTGGTGTGTGCGGATGTCACTGGCACTGGTGTTCCAGGTCCCTGGGGGTAGGCCCTGCATCCCAGTGAGGATGCAGTACCTAGTAGTGCCCTGAATGGTTCAGGGGCGCTACACATCGAGTGCCCTAATTAGTAACATTTATTAAACTTAAGTTTCTGCAGAATGGAAGCAGAGATTAGAAAACTAAAGGCATCATTTTTATACTGGCCATATCCTCTTCAAGGCTCTTTGCTTGGCATACACTATCAGTTTGGGCTGACACACTGCCTTTAAGGAAGCCCTCCCACTGACATTTTTATTCTTTTACTCATTAAATGTGAGTGTACATGCATGTAATGTAGTGATAATATACTCATCTACGGCCGCTGTCTCTGGGATCCAGAACCGGTCTTCTCTGCTTCTCTGTGACATCTCCGCAGTTCTGAGTAGCCGGCTCTCTATATGCACTATGCATGAGCTGGAAGTCAGTTTTACAATGAAATCCTTTGGAGCTTTGTTCTGATGCTCTCTAGACTTTAAGGCCACATTCACATGTTCAGTATTCGGTGAGGTTTTTTACCCCAGTATTTACCCCAAAACCATGAGTGAGTGAAAAATGCAGAAGTGGTGCCCAAGTTTCTATTATACTTTTCTGCTGATGGTTCCACTCCTGATTTTGACTTATAAATACAGAGGTAACAAACTCACCAAATACTGATCATGTGAACGTGTCCTAAAAGGGTCTTCTGGATCACACAGAGAACAGCGTGACCCAGCCAGTGTGACGACCGGTGAGGTCAGAGAGAAGCAGAGAAGAACAGAGCTGGATCCTGGAGAGAGCGGTGGTAGGTCTGTATATTATCACACATTACATTATATGTATGTACACACAGATTTAATAAAATAAAAAAAGTAACTGGGAAGCCTTCTCTAAATCCCCCTCAGCTCCATTGTTCTCCACTGGTACTTGATTAGTTACCTGGAGTACCAATGTGTTGTGCAAGCAGTTGTCTCAGCATTCATTAAGAGTGCGGCACATCATCTCTAATCTGAGGGTAGCATGATGTAAGGGAAGAGACAGTGATTCCAGTGATGTGTCACTTACTGGGCTGCTTGCTGTAGTTTTGATAAAGTCAGTTTTATCACCCGGAAATTATAAGATTAGTAAACCTGCTGACATGTAGTGCTCCATATTCATGATCTCTGTATAATCCTCCCCTCCCTACTGATTGGCTGCTTTCTGCCTATGCACATTGTACACAGGAAGCTGTCAGTGTCGTAGGTGGAGTTCTACAGAGCTCAACATCCAGAGAACTAGTAGATCTGAAGCAGATAAAATTTTCAGATTTTATCTGAAATACAGTAAGCAGCCCATTGCTGGAATCAGGGTCTTTGCCCCTATATCATGATACTCTCAGAAGGGGTAGCAAAAATCTGGTGACAAATTCCCTTTCAGCAACTGACTGTCAATGACATCAATCTATCTATAACCAGTCCTCATAGCCCTATGAATAGTGTGCCGCCCCCGTGACAGCCGACGGGCTGCTCGGACCCGGATCCACAGTGGCTCGAGGGGTCTCCGGATCCGAGGCGGGGTCGTGCGGCTACCTCGGAAATAAAAAGGTGGATTGTTTGGGTGGTGAATGGGATAATGTTCGTGACGCCACCCACGGTGTGTGGTAACGTGAGGGACCACCACTGCCGTTTGGGGGGGGAAAAAACCAGAAAGACCAGGAGTTTTTATAGGCAAAAATAGACAATCTTTGTTAATACAAAATGTACACAGAATCCTTCCTACCAACGCACGTTTCGCGTCATATGTCTCAGCTTCCTCAGGGCGGGTTTGACTAATGATCTCAAAAAACAGATCTTATTTAGGACCCGGAGCGATATCATTGGATGAAATATAATTGCGACGCATGCGCATCGCACATAAGATGACCACTTCCGACCAGCGATGCACAAAGAGGAGGCGCCGAAAATCTATGTAGCTAAGGATGCAAGTGCGTTGCCAACCTCATCGCGCATGCGCCGGGCGGATCAAAAGAGACCTTTGGATAGAACACAATAGCGGTACGTGCACAACGCATGCGAGATGATCACTTCCGCTCCGTCCGGCAGTGCACAGATGAAGGAGGCACGGGAAATCCTGGTAGCCAAGGACGCAAGTGCGTCACCAACCACATTGCCCATGCGCCGGGCACGCGCACAGCGTGACAATCCAAATATGAAGAATTATTAACCCTAAATATCCTAGGAGGGAGCACAGGATTTTTATGGATGGGGCTATGGCGTTGCAGACGGATGTCTTTAGGAAGCCGACGTCTGTGAATTCATTGCTCCATGCCACTTCGGCACATACTAATTCTACTATTTCAGCTATCCCAATTGGACAATACCTAAGAATCAGGCGGATTTGCTCTCAGGATGACTCTTTCCGTGATCAGGCAGATGATTTGAGGATGAAATTTAGAGCTCGGGGATATAGTGGCCGATGTGTAAAGAGGGCCTATCAGAGGGCTAATTCAGCTCCTCAGAGTGAGTTGTTGCGGGGAGGAGGTGGACATTCTAAAAGGGCACTACAGGATGAACCAAAGAATGTACGGTTCATCTCTACATTCAACGAGAAATGGTATGATATGAGGCAAATTTTTAATAAATACTGGCATGTCCTTCAGTCAGATCCCTCTATCAAATCTTTTCTACCAGCAGTGCCCTTGATGACTGCAAGACGCTGCAGAAACTTGAAGGATCTCTTGGTTAAAAGCCACTACATTGCCCCACAGCAAGATTTCATGTTTGGTTCACGTGGTCCGATTAAGGGCTGTTTTCCGTGTGGTCGCTGCCTCTCCTGCCCTAATGTTTCTCGATGCTCGGATTTTACGACTAGTGATGGTATGAAGACCTTTTCTATACGGGAACACATTTCATGTGACACAAGTAATGTAATCTACTATGCCACATGTGGATGTAATAAGATCTATATCGGCCTGACATCTAGAGAGCTGAGAGTCAGAATCCGAGAGCATGTGAGAGACATTGTGACTGCAGGGGCAGTGACCGAAACGACTGAACTTAAAACTATCCCTCGCCTTTAAGCAATTTCATTCTTATAATCCTAAGACTTTTATGGCTAGAGGGATAGATGTGATTCATCTTGGGGTAAGAGGGGATAATGTCAAGAAACCTTTGGCGCAAAAAGAAATGAAATGGATTATTATGTTGAATACGGTTGCCCCCTTGGGCCTGAATGAAGCGGCAAATTTTGCGCCTTTCTTATAAAGTCCTTATGAGGGTCGTTCTTCTTTTTGAAAAAGCTCCTATCAAGAACTATTTGTTCGGTATCAAGTGTTTAATGGTTTCGCCGGTTTTTATATTGTTTTTAATTGGTGCTATAATTCTTTAGTCTAAAACCTATACTCTTGATCCCAACCTTTAGGATCTATAACATGGTTCAACTATGGAAGAGTGATGTAAGCCACGAGGAATTTAAGAGATATATATAATTATCATCATGAATATAACCGGAATCTCTGGAGGATAACAAAAGAGACTGATCTACTAAACTATTTCTTGTGATATGTATCTTTGATATAATGTGCTATTTGCTTGACCCCCTTTTTTTGTCATGAATTTTATGATGTCACCAATTCCGATGTAATTCCTTTATTATGTGGATTTTTTTATTCTATTTATGTGAATTTATCTTATTATATTAATGTGGTGGGTAAATAGTGATGCACTAATGCTCTGTGCTCCCTCCTATGATATTTAGGGTTAATAATTCTACATATTTGGATTGTCACGCTGTGCGCGTGCCTCTCGCATGTATGACATGTCCCTCTGACTCGCCCGGCGCATGTGCGATGTGGTTGGTGACGCACTTGCGTCCTTGGCTACCAGGATTTTCGGTGCCTCCTCTTTGTGCATCGCTGGTCGGAAGTGGTCATCTTATGTGCGATGCGCATGCGTCGCAATTATATTTCATCCAATGATATCGCTCCGGGTCCTATATAAGATCTGTTTTTTGGGATCATTAGTCAAACCCGCTCTGAGGAAGCTGAGACATATAACGCAAAACGCGCGTTGGTAGGAAGGGTTCTGTGACCTGTGGGACGCATTAGCGACGCACTTGCGACACTCTCTCCATAATGGGTAAGCAATTGAACTTTAGGCCTATTATATGACTGCACTTTATAATCTACTGAGGCTTGATCTATATACCCATATTTTCTGATACCTACATGAGAGTGCTTTTCTGTCCCACGCGTCTCTGGGTGTCTTTTCCCCTTATAGCACTATTTTAATCTCCGTATATTTTTCTATGTGTGTACATTTTGTATTAATAAAGACTGTCTATTTTTGCCTATAAAAACTCCTGGTCTTTCTGGTTCTTATGCTTCTATGGAGTGGTCTTTTTGAGACATAATCTAAAATTATTGAGATGTGTATTTTGTTCAAACTATTAATACGTTTGGGGGGGAAGCCCGGGGACGATGGTGTGTGGCAGCTTGAGATGTTAACTCTATGTGGACAGTTGGAGTGGGATCCGGTGATGGATGGAGTGGGGAACCCGTCGGGTGAAAAGGGATATCGGGTACTCACACAGTCCAAAGTCACTGATGCTGACACCAGGTAAACCAAACTTTTGAGTATCCTGCTCTCTTTGGGCGAGTATGCTGGGTCCGTGCCCCTTTGGTTTTGCAGGTTGGTCTGACGCCTTGTCCTTTGGCACTGTGTGTCCTACGTGTGGATCTCTCTCCCATGAAGTGATTCGGGTCCCGCTCACCTGCGTGGCTAGCAGGGAGAGCTTGCTCTCCCATGTGAGGCCCGCATAACTCTACGTGGCCCACCTTAATGGTCACCTCCTTGAACCCGATTTGAGTCACTGGCAACCCATTAACAGCATAGATAGTCAGGCTATCGTCCGGTGGGGTCAAGTCGTCGTCCAATCAGAACTTCTTATACAGTACATAAGGGATAGTTGTTACTTGAGAGCCGGTATCAAGAAGTGCAGAGGTCGGGATCTCATCCAGGGTGATAGAGACGATGGGCCGCCCTCCGACATACCGCTCCCTCCAATCAGCTGGGCCTTGGCAATTTATTCCTGGGGATTGGCCCTTGGCCCCAGGGGTTGCTCATTTAAAGGACAGCTCTTAGCGTAGTGGCCGGTCTTGCTGCACTTGTAACAGATGGGTGGGCTATACTGGTCGCCACTCCGTCCCTTGTATGCCATGTGATCCACTTCCTCATCCAAGGGACATCCTCAGGGCAGTCAGCCAGTTGAATTTCCTTCGACAAGGTGGCCTTGGTCTTGAGTTGCATGGCTTCCAGAATCTGGGCGACGTCTCGGGTCAGTTGTTGCACCTGAGTAGACAGGTTACTAGTCTCGGGCCCGGTTGGTAGGGGCTGTGCAGGCAGGGCCAATGCAGGTGCCCTTACCTGCAGCGGGGATGCCTCCACTTGCCGCGCCGGGAGGGGGGAGTCAGGCGCCTCTGGGGGCTGCAGGGCCTTAATCGCCCACTCTTTTAATGTAGCAAAGTCCAGAGCGGGGTGTTCCAAGGCCCACAGCCGCAACTGTTTGTAGTCCTCCACTGACTCAAGGCCTTGCAGGAATTGCTCCACCAGCATTCGGTTTCCCTCTGGCTCACCAATGTTGTTAGTCAGCCTTAGGGTCCGCAGTGCCACCTGTAGTTTCAGGGCATAGTCCCTGATGCTATCTTGGGGCCACTGCTTACAGCTGTAGAACCTCATCCTAAGCTCAGCCTCTGTACGGGTCTCGAACGCAGCTCCCAGCCTCTGGAAAATGGCGGCTACAGAGATCCTATCCGTCTCCGTTCAGGTCTCCATTTCCAGCTGCGCCGCGCCGATTAGCTGCCCGAGTAATACCGATGCCCGCTGCCTTCCATTCAGGGCATAAATGTCGAGCACATTGCAGATCTTCTGCTTGAATCTCTGCAGCGCGTCCAGCCGGCCGTCATACTGGGGAAGCCAGGCCGCGCCTGGCACATAGGGCAGGGTAATAGGCAGGATCAGCACTACGGCGTCAGGTGCCCGGGCCGCCGCTTCTGCGGCTGGAGCGGCACCCGCGGCATCAGCGTTACCCTGATTGGGCGGAGGCAGCGCCATCACACTCCCGTTATCTGGAGCCGACATCTTCGCGCGCCCCCTTGGTTTTCTCCCAGCACTCTTTTGTGCGCTGTGGCTCTCTGGGAACTTCTGGTTCCTGTTTCAGGCTGAAGACAAAGGGCGGGGCTTCAGCTTCGCGCCCTTTTCCAAGAAGATAGCGTTTTTGTCGTGAAAACAGTGGAAAAATGGCGGGCGTCGCAGAAAACGTGATTTTGGACTGTGATTTTCACTTCTCAAGGCGCACGTCACCCAGGTTAGTGGTCCTGCTCGCATTCTGTTCGTCACGCCAAGTTTTCCTATGGTGTGCCGCCCCGGCGAAAGCCGACGGGCTGCTCGGACCCGGATCCACAGTGGCTCGAGCAGTCTCCAGATCCGAGGCGGGGTCGCGCGGCTAACTCGGAAATAAAAGGGGGAATTGTTTGAGTGGTGAATGGGATAATGTTCATGACAGTGTGTGGTAACGTGAGGGACTACAGCTGCCGTTTGGGGGGGAAGCCCGGGGATGATGGTGTGTGGCAGCTAGAGATGTTAACCCCTCTGTGGGCAGTTGGAGTGATGTCCCGGGATCCGGTGATGGATGGAGTGGGGAACTCGTCAGGTGAAAAGGGATATCGGGTACTCACACAGTCCAAAGTCACTGACGCTGACACCAGGTAAACCAAACTCTTGAGTATCCTGCTCTCTTTGGGCGAGTATGCTGGGTCCATGCCCCTTTGGTGTTGCAGGTTGGTCTGAAGCCTTTTCCCTTGGCACTGTGTGTCCTACGTGTGGATCCCTCTCACATGAAGTGATTCGGGTCCTGCTCACCTGCGTGGCTAGCAGGGTGAGCTTGCTCTCAGGGTTCACGTTTGGGATTTTCTGGACGGTTGTGGGAAGTCATATCCCCCTCGTTGCGCTAGTACCCCGATTCTGGAGCGGGTCGGGAACGGTTCCTGAAGATTCCGTTCCGTCGGGTAAATTACTGGGCTGCGTGAAGCTTCTTCCCAGCCTAGGGTCTGCGTACCCCGTCGTGCCCTGGTCCCTGCTTGGTTGTAGCACATGCCAGCCGGCCTGCCCTCTGTAGCAGCACCGTGCCCCCTGTCACTACCCTCTGCAACTGGGGTTCCAGCTCCTTCTGGCCAGACCAATTTCTGGCACCTGAGACAGGTACAGGAGCCCAGCTCCGCAGCGTGATCTGTCCTGTCACCGCTGCTCACTGCTCAACTACTAGTCTACAACTGACATCTCTGCCCTCCCTCTTCCATCCCCCCATCTGGGTGGCCCTATTCCCCTCAGGCTGCCCAACAGTTGTTTGGTGGGTGTGGTGCAGAGTGTTCCTCAGGATTTGTGTACACCTGTTGGTAGCAACACCAAATTGACAGGATCCGTAACCAAGGAGGAGCGGGTACCATGCAGAAAGGTAGACTGCACGGCACCCTTGTGATGACCTGATAAGCCAGGGCATCACAAATAGCACCAAATATCAAATTAATAATTGTTACTCAAAAAATCGAACACCTGTAATTTATGAAACGCATCTAAACGTGATCGCTGCCAGTATACTGGATTATATGGTATATATAAAACACCGTATTCTGCATGCTGGCTACACTCTGTAACTGATTGGTCTCTTGATAGACACAGTTCATTGTGGCTTTGTTTATAGATAAACACTATCTTGTGGCATATGGGTCATGCTGTAATTTGTCATGTAGGTTACTATCATCTGCTACAAATGCTAACAGCTAACGAGCAACTGTGTCTTGGGGAGAGGGTAATAGAGCAGACTTTGTGTATATCTCTTTGGTGGAACTTGGTAACAGTCAAGCAGAATTAAAATAACAGGCATGCCTTCTATATAAGTATCTGTCTGCGAAAATATACAGCGGGTGAAATAAATATTGAACACATCACCAATTTTCTAAGTAAATATATTTCTAAAGGTTCTATTGACATGAAATTCTCACCAGATGTCGGGAACAACCCATCTAATCCACACAGACAAAGAAATCAAACCCCAGATGTCCACAAATGAAAGGGTATATTCGGAACTTTAAAAAAAAATAAATAAAAAAAAATACAGATGCCTAAGCACTAACAGGCAGATAGTTACTACCGACCTGCCTGTTGTGCCCAGTGCCATTGGCAGAGAACAGTCATCACCCGCTCTGGGAGGCAGGGAGCTTGCTATTAATCAGCATGATGTTGGCTATCCCTCCCCGTCTACAGAGTAGAGCAGAAAAGATGCCTCAGCTCTATTGATGCAACGTCAATGGAAGCAGCTGTATCAGCAGCAGGAGCGGTCTGTGACAATTCTGTGACGGCGAAGAACGACGCTGGGCACAACAGCTAGGTTGGTAGCAACTATCTGCCTGTTAATGCTTAGGCACTTTTTTTTTTTTAAGTCCCAGATACATTCTTTAAGTTATGTATAATAATGAGAAATGACACAGGAAAAAAGTATTGAAGACACTAACTAAAACTTATTTAATACTTCGTACAAAAGCTTTTGTTGATGATGACAGCTTCAAGATACCTCCTGTGTGGAGAAACTATTGCATGCATTGCTCGTGTGTGGTTTTTGCCCATTCCTCCACACAAACACTCTTCAAATCCTAAAGGTTCCATGGGATTCTTCCATGAACTCTGAGCTTTAGTTCCTTCTATATATTTTCTATTGGCTTCAGGTCAGGAAATTGGCTGGACTATTTTAGTAGCTTTATTTTCTTTCTCTGAAACCAATTGAGAATTTCCTTAGCTGGGTGTTTGGGATCATTATTTTGCTGAAGTGTCCACTCTCGTTTCATAAGCATCCTGGGAGATGGCAGCAGATTTTTATCAAGAATGTCTCTGTACATTTATACATTCATCCTTACTTCAATTATATGAAGTTTGTGCGATGCCCTGGACTAGCCAGGTTGTCACAGGTAGGCCCTTACACAAATACCCCCCCCCCCTTTATATGGTGAAAGCAGCCAAACTACAAAACCTTGTCACCTCCCTCTGGGTTTGATGTTCACACCAGGGGGGGCGGAGCCAGGCGGTTGGAAGAATCCGTCCCCGTTGGGACTTGTGTTTAAAAACCCTGTTTTACCCTGTTGCGTGAGTGACTGCTCATGGACAAGGCCGTGGACTTGCCAGCCACCCAAAAACTATTGGGCTTGTAAATATTGCCCTATCTGCCCCCTTTAACATGTCTTCCCGTTCCTTTAGCCTCCGGAGAGGCAGATTGGAGGTAGGACCCGCAGCACAGCAGGCTGGGGTCCGGTCACCACCAGGACCGGTGACCATCCTCCGGGGAGCCCTTGACAACTGCCGGGTGCGCCGCACCGTACCCGTTCCTTCCTGGGTGACCTTCCATGTTCTTGTTTCCGGACTGGGGAAAAGGGGTGCTGCCCATTTCTTAGGGGCAGCATCAAGGCTAGGTTGTTTGGGTGGGAAAGGCGGAAGGACATGAACCCGTTTCATTTAATAAAGTTTGAAACATTAAAGTAAAATGCCTCCTGTTATGGGAAGACCTTCAGTAACCATAGTTTGTATAAATGTTATTATAATTGTAGGTGTTTTCCCGTTTTTTCCGTTTTTACAGTTGAAAAATAAAAATAAACCGGAGTTGGTTGGGCAGCCTGCGGACGGTCTGCATTAAACCAAGGGGGTATGTGACGCCCTGGACTCCAGGGGTCACAGGTAATTACATCAACCACATACACACACACCCCCATCCCCTGTGAGGTCACACACGTCACCTGAAAGGGAGACCTGATGCCTCCCTCAGGGCTAGTAGAGCACACCAGGTGGGCGGAGTCAGGCGGAAAGGCACGCCCACTGAGGAGACTACTGTCCTGGGGCAGGAAGTTCAAGCAGAGTAGTTTTGGAGTTGACAGTAAGTAGTAGTGGAGCAGCTGTCAGGGACCCGGGTAGGAGCCTGGGCCCTTTTGGAAACGTCAGGCAGGCAGACGGTGGTGGCCGTCTGCAGGAGCAACCGGTACAGCAACCGGCGGAACCGTACAGACAGAGCCTGGGTTTGTGCCCGCCGGTCCCGAACCGAGGAGTCAACCGTGTACCGGAGCACCAGAAATCGGGTACTCAGACCCCATCCTAGCTTAGAAGCCACTGAGTATAGGCAAATTGACTGATTGCTGGCTGGACCTCACGGGTTCATCCACATCAAAAGTCCCGAAAGAAGGCAAAAGCCCACCAAGACCGGGTGAGCGCCACCGCCAAGGGCCAAACACCCGACGGGCCAGCGCCTGCAGGCAACCTAGGGCTCCTCCGGCAGCTCAACGCCGGGAAGCGGGCAACCACTGCTCAGGCAGGGGAGCCGAAACACAACATCCAGAGGTGCACGGGAAAAGGGGCCACCATCAACCCCACAGGGGACATCAGCAGCCGACCGCGGGAACCGACCACATCCGAACTTTGGTTTACCAGTGACTCTGAGTGTGAATCAATCGTGAGTACACCCGTGCCATCCAGGCACGACACTACACCGCAGCACGGCACCCTGCAACCCGACAACAACATCAGCGCTCCAGTCCCCACCAACCGGGGCCCGGGGCACACCGCCCCTACCCACGGAGGGGCTCACATCTAGGCTGCGGCCGCAACACCGATCCTGGATGAGCCCGCCTGCACTCAAGCCGCAGCGCTGGTGCATCCCGTCACCATGACCCGTGGGTGGCATCACGACCCGTAGGACGGCAACGCGGCTCTCCCCGGCTGCGCGCCTCGTCCCCCACCACCACCACCACCCCGCTACCTCTCCCCTCTAACAGAGCGACGTGGCCCCCGGTCCGGAGGCGTTCGTGCCACCGACAACCCGAGTCCGGACCTCGAGCGGCTCGGCCCAAGCAAGCAGAGGAAGCGGCCGGGCCCCTCTCAGGGCGGTACAAATTCATTCTTCCCTCTACCTGTGAAATGTTCCCTGTTCCATTGGCTGCAACACAACCGAAAAGCATGACTGAGCCACCCCCATGCATGGTTAGTGAAATATTCTTTTCCTGAAATTCTGTGCCCTTTTTTCTCCCCACATTGCTTTGATCATTGTGGCCAAAGAGTTCTATTTTAATCTCATCAGTCTACAGGACTTGTTTCCAAAATGCATCAGACTTGTTTAGATGTTCTTGTGGATAACCCAGTAATCAGTGCCGTAGAGACAGAGACCGTTCCCCCCAAAATGCCCCATAAAAAGTACAATACAGACAGTGCCATTGTTTTCTAACTGTGCTGATTAGGAGTGCTGCAGAGTAGAGCTGTGGTGCCACCAGTCAATGTTCACTACTGTGTACAGCAGGGGTCTCAAACTCAGCTGGGTGTATGGGCTGCACATAGAAAACAAAAAATTGGAAGGGGCCGTATTCTTTGCATGACAAAGTGACATTTTTAATGACATTTTTTGCTTATTATTATAACAAACCTGCACTTTTTTGTTTAGTTAAGTTTATATATATATATATATATATATAACAGAATTTTTAATGGCAAAAAATAAAATAAAATTCATGCTTTATTTTGAATTTTATCACCTTCTTGTAATATTATTTTAAAATTAGCAGCATCATATACAGTCCCTGACAGAAGTTTTGTCACTTATCCATGTTGTGTAAATAAAAGCTTATAACCTGACTTTAAATTCATCCATTGGTTTCATAAATTACTCTATTGAAAGCTGAAACTCTCCCAAATTTGGTTTAGGTTATGAAAATAAAGTTGCTGCAAAGCTGGAATATTGATCATTTAATGAACACAGAAAGATCAGATTTAGGCAAGACAAAAGTTTTGTCGCCCACAGAAAGTAATGTGAAATTCAAAAAAATAATTACCTTCTAATACAAAGATTTGTTGCATAACATTGGTGAATGAAATTGTGGTGCTATTAGAGCCAGATTTAATATTTTCTGTGACTTCCATGAGCTTGAAGGACTGCATCCATGCGGTTCAACAATTATTCATACAATTTATTGATGAAGTCATCAGGAATTGCAAAGAATGCAGTCTGACATGCCTCCCAGAGTTCGTCTAGATTCTTTCGTTTTGCATTCCAAGCTTCCTCTTTCATCCTACCCCAAACATGCTCATTGATGTTCTTGTCTGGTGACTGGGCTGGCCAGTCCTTGAGCACCTTGATCTTCTTTGCCAGGAGGAACTTTGTTGTAGAGATGGATGTATGAGATGGAGCACCATCCTGTTGCAGAATTTGACCCCTTTTATGATTGGGAATGTAAAAGGTAGCTAATACTTCTTGATTTTTTAGGCTATTGATATTGCCTTCCACCTTGCAAATGTTTCGCACACCCCCATACTGAGTGTAACCCCAGACCATGCTCTTTTCACCACCAAACGTAACTGTTTTCTGGATCCATACGGACTCCAGTAGGTCTCCTGCAGTATTTGCGACAGCTGTGGTGTAATTCAACTGAAGATTCATCAGAGAAATCCACCTTCTGCCAGTTTACCAGCGTCCATCTGTTTAGCAGGCTGTGGGACTTGGCAAATGCCACACGGTTTTTTAATTGCCTTTTGATTAGTGCTGGCTTCTGGGCACTGATTCGACCATGGAGGCCATTTCAAGACAGAATCCTACAAACTGTTCTAGTTGACACAGGGACTTGAGGTGACCAGGCCTTTTGGAGCTCTGCTGCAGTGGAAGAGGGGCTGGCTTTGGATTTTCTAACCAACAAACGTTCCATCTAAGCAGTTGTCTTGTGGAGTCTGCCAGACCTGAGCTTGTCAAAAACATCTCCAGTCTCTTCAAATCTTTTTTTAATTCTTTGTACTTGACGCTGAGTCACATTAAAGGAGCCAGCCACCTCTGCAGTGGATCTGATCTTCAGCCTCTTGATAATCAAGGCTTTGGTCGCAGGGTGGATTTTTGGCATGTTGTCAGAGGTCAAGTTGCAGTTCAAATGAAGGTCTGGGGCGCTGGGTTTCTTTTTATACACACCCACTAATTAACCGATCATTTAGTGAGCACAGGTGAGGATGTAAACTAGGATTGGGTGCATTATATTACAAGGCGACAAAACTTTTGTCTTGCCAAAATCTGACCTTTCTGTGTTTATTAAATGATCAATATTTCAGCTTTGCAGCAACTTTATTTTCATAACCTAAACCAAATTTGGGCGGGTTTCAGCTTTCAAAAGAGTAATTTATGAAACCAATGGATGAAATTAAAGTCAGGTTATAAGCTTTTATTAACACAACATGGATAAGTGACAGAACTTCTGTCAGAGAATGTAATAATCTTAACCAACATCTTGCAGTAATGTCCCCATCTGTGTGCTCTATAGTATTGTGCCCATCATTGTAGTATTGTGCCCATCCTTGTAATATTGTGCCCAGTAATATTATGCCCATCGTTGTAGTATTGTGCTCATCCTTGTAGTATTGTGCCCAGTAATATTGTGCCCAGCCTTGTAGTATTGTGCTCATCCTTGTTGTATTGTGCTCATCCTTGTAGTATTGTGTCCTGCAGTATTGTGCCCGTCCTTGTAGTATTGTTTCCTGCAGTATTGTGCCCATCCTAGAAGTATTGTGCCCATCCTTGCAGTATTGTGCCAATCCTTGTAACATTCTGCCCAGTAGTATTGTGTCCATCCTTGTAGTATTGTGCCCAGTAGTATTGTGCTCATCCTTGTAGTATTGTGCCCCGTAATATTGTGCCCATATTTGTAGTACTGTGCTCATCCTTGTAGTATTGTGCACAGTAATATTGTGCCCATTTTTGTAGTATTGTGCCCAGTAATATTGTGCCCAGCCTTGTAGTATTGTGCTCATCCTTGTTGTATTGTGCTCATCCTTGTAGTATTGTGTCCTGCAGTATTGTGCCCGTCCTTGTAGTATTGTTTCCTGCAGTATTGTGCCCATCCTTGAAGTATTGTGCCCATCCTTGCAGTATTGTGCCAATCCTTGTAACATTCTGCCCAGTAGTATTGTGTCCATCCTTGTAGTATTGTGCCCAGTAGTATTGTGCTCATCCTTGTAGTATTGTGCCCCGTAATATTGTGCCCATATTTGTAGTACTGTGCTCATCCTTGTAGTATTGTGCACAGTAATATTGTGCCCATTCTTGTAGTATTGTGCCCAGTATTATTATGCTTATCCTTGTGGTATTGTGCCCTGCAGTTTTGTGCCCATCCTTGTAGTATTGTGCACATCCTTGCAGTAATGTGCCCATCCTTGTAGTATTATGTCCATCCTTTTAGTATTTTGCCCATCCTTGTTGTATTGTGCTCATCCATGTAGTATTGTGTCCTGCAGTATTGTGCCCATCCTTGTAGTATTGTGCCCATCATTGTAGTATTGTGCTCATCCTTGTAACATTCTGCCCAGTAGTATTGTGTCCATCCTTGTAGTATTGTGCCCAGTAGTATTGTGCTCATCCTTGTAGTATTGTGGCCAGTAATATTGTGCCCATCCTTGTAGTATTGTGCTCATCCTTGTAGTATTGTGCCCAGCCTTGTAGTTTTGTGCTCATCCTTGTAGTATTGTGCCCAGTAATATTGTGCCTATACTTGTAGTATTGTGCCCAGTAGTATTGTGCTCATCATTGTAGTATTGTGCCCAGTAATATTGTGCCCATTCTTGCAGTATTGTGCCCAGTAGTATTATGCTCAACCTTGTGGTATTGTACCCTGCAGTATTGTGTCCTTGTAATATTGTGCCCATTCTTGTAGTATTGTGCTCATCCTTGTAGCATTGTGCCCATCCTTGTAGTATTGTGCTCATCCTTGTAGTATTGTATCCTGCAGTATTGTTCTCATCTTTGTAGTATTGTGCCCATCCTTGTAGTATTGTGCTCATGCTTATAATATTATTCCCTTCCTTATAGTATTGTGCCCAGTAGTATTGTGCCCATCCTTGTAGTGTTGTGTCCTGTGGTATTGTGCCCATCCTTGTAGTATTGTGCCCATCCTTATAGTATTCTGCTCATCCTTGTAGTATTGTGCCCATACTTGTAGTATTGTGCCCATCCTTTTAGTATTGTGCCCATCCTTGTTGTATTGTGCTCATCCTTGTAGTATTGTGTCCTGCAGTATTGTGCCTATCCTTGTAGTATTGTGCCCAGTAATATTGTGCCCAGCCTTGTAGTTTTGTGCTCATCCTTGTAGTATTGTGCCCAGTAATATTGTGTCTATCCTTGTAGTATTATGCCCAGTAGTATTGTGCTCATCCTTGTAGTATTGTGCCCAGTAATATTGTGCCCATTCTTGCAGTATTGTGCCCAGTAGTATTGTTGAGGAGAGCCATAAGATGAAATACTTAATTAACCTCTGGACATAGAGCACTGTGAGAAGTGTGTTCAATTAAATCAATTCTCTATACATAAGCCAGTCACTCTTAAGAGGAAGCCAAGATGGCCCCCGATGACATCACAGACCAAACCATCAGCATGGATCCCCCAGATGACGTCCCTCCCATCACCATGGTATCATCCACTGAAGTCAGACCCGCCCATCAACAGCAACACGGATCTTCCCATTGGCTAGCCCATGAACTGTCCCCCTAAATGGGCATATCTGAACTTGTGTACGCCCCTAGCCGATATCAAGAGGTCTCATGCTCTATACTCGCTCTGTTCGGTGCCATTTTTTCTGTGACCAAGAAGAGATTTCATATCCGACTGTGTCTGGTGTGAATTCTTTTACACATGCACTTGGTCCATACCAATTCGGCCAGGCAGTAGGCAACTAGTGATCTCTGGTTAAAGGTCCAGTCACACATAACGAGATCGTGAACGAGATCGCTACTACGTCACACTTTCTGGATCGTTTATGAGTCGTTGTTGAAATCGCATGTTGGGTGTCACACATAACGAGTTTATGAACGAGCATGCGTCCCGTATAACGATCTTTGAAATCGCTGGGACCCTGTCACACAGCTACTATGTTAACGATTCCAATCCCATTAGGGGCGTAGTAAAATGCAGTGAGTCACGTAGGCGTGCATTTGTGTCGCCTTTTCCGCTTTCATTGGCGGCCAATACTGCGTTCTGATTGGGCGGCCGGGCGGGCGTCGCCTTTTCCACCCCCTCCGCTCTGATTGATAAGGACCCTGTCACACAGCTACTATATTAACGATTCCAATCCCATTATGCAGTGAGTCACGTAGGCGTGCATTTGCGTCGCCTTTTCCATACCCTCCTCCGCTTTCTTTGGCGGCCAATACTGCGTTCTGATTGGGCGGCCGGGCGGGCGTCGCCTTTTCCACCCCCTCCGCTCTGATTGATAAGGACCCTGTCAGACAGCTACTATGTTAACGATTCCAATCCCATTATGCAGTGAGTCACGTAGGCGTGCATTTGCGTCGCCTTTTCCATACCCTCCTCCGCTTTCTTTGGCGGCCAATACTGCGTTCTGATTGGGCGGCCGGGCGGGCGTCGCCTTTTCCACCCCCTCCGCTCTGATTGATAAGGACCCTGTCACACAGCTACTATGTTAACGATTCCAATCCCATTATGCAGTGAGTCACATTTGCGTCGCCTTTTCCATACCCCCCTCCGCTTTCATTGGCGGCCAATACTGCGTTCTGATTGGGCATGCAGGGGGCGTATCTAGCGGTTAAATTTTGGATCGCGTCCACCCTTTGTCACTTCTTTTGCGCTTTGCTTTGAGATAGAACCTGCGTCTCCACCCTGATTCCTTCGTCCATTGTACCCGGTCGCTTTGTTGGTGTGTTTTTCGGATCGAAGCCGCAGTTGCACCTGGAGTATCCTTGCAGTGCTGTCGAGTGTCGGTGAGATCGTATTTGCGATTCCGCTTGGATTCTACATTGATATACACTTCTTTGAAAAGGTAGGTCTTTTTTCTTGTTGGGGGGGTGGGCTTTTTTTTGAATAATGTTCTTGCTGTTAAGATATATGTTAATATTTATTATGTGAGTTGATTGCTGTTAGATATATGTTAATAGTTATTATGTGAGTTAAAGTTGCTGGCTTTTATCTGTGCGTGTATAATGCCTTTTAAAGAGGGGTCTCTCCATAGTGCTGTTTGTAATGTGTCCTATCCTAGCATTGCTGGCTCTTTTGTCTCTCATTAAATAAAATATAGAAATGTGGCACTCCTTCTATAGTCGCTGGTGCTTGGATAGGGTCCCACCCCAGATCAAAAAATGAAAAAAATCCAGCACTCAAAGCATTTAACTGAAATTGTTTTATATTTTATTCATGGATCTCTGTAATTATTAAAGCCGTTTCCGTCATCCGACCTTCATCAGTTTACGCATAAAAGGTTCTGTAGAAATATATGAAAAAGCTGTGTAAACTGATGAAGGTCGGATGACCGAAACGTCTTTAATAATTACACAGATCCATGAATAAAATATAAAACAATTTCAGTTGAATGCTTTGAGTGCTGGATTTTTTTCATCTTTTGTCTCTCAGCTACAGCCGCCATTTTGTGTTTCTGCCACACATAGGGGCGGCCATTTTAGTCTCTGCCACACCATAACCAAAAATTGTGATCGGTTTATTGCAACTTCTTTTATGTTTACATATAAATTTTTCATTCTTTATTTCAGATGGCTTATTATAACAAAGAAGACTTTGTGCGTGAGCTGTTGGATTTGTATCAATCACTGCCCTGCTTGTGGAGAATCAAATCCACAGAATATTCAGACAGAATAAAAAAACAAGCCGCCTATGCCCAACTGGTGGATCTTTTTAAAAAACACAGTGGAGGCGAGGCGGTGGATGTCAAAGTAGTAAAAAAGAAGATCCAAGGCTTGAGGACTGTATATAAGAAAGAAGCAAATAAGGTGGACAAATCAAAAAAGTCAGGGGCCGGCACTGACCAGGTATATGTTTCTCCCTTGTGGTATTTCAATCTCCTGGAATTCACAAGGGACCAGGAGCTACCACGAATGATGGAAAGCTCCTACCAAAGAAACGTAGACCTGGAAGCAGACATTGAAAACGATGACATCCCGATCGATGACAACACCTCCGCTGTTGTAGATGTAAGTACCTTATTTGCTTCACGTTACATAGTATTCAAACTTTTTATGTACATGCCATTGAGGAACACAAAATAGTAACTTATTGTTGCCATGATTTATTGTGCAGTTTGGAAATGTTATCCCTTCCAGTTCAGATAAGTACACTCCAATACAATTTTGTCACACTTTAATTAAATTTACTAACTATTAATGTATGACTTTTAATTAACATTTATTTTTCTGTTCCCGCAGAACCCTCAGACAGATATGGTGAGGCCCCAATTGAATGAGAACCCCACCACATCGAGCGAGCCTATTGTGGAGGATAATGAGGCACCTGCACCCTCTGGTGAAATGCGGCGAAGACAGTTACGCAAAAAGAAGGCCAACACCCCTGTGACATCGGCTGAATTTTATTCTTTGGCAACCCAACTGCTATCACAGCCAAAAAGCACCCCAGTCGATAGCTTTGCCGCATTTGCATCGGACAGACTCTGCAAATTGGATTCCACACAGAGGGAGCAAGCCGAAAGACTGATGTTGGAAGTCCTAAGAAAGGCAGGCCGAGGAGAACTGGATGACAATGACACGATATGCAAGAAGAACCAGTCCCATGATTCTAATACATGGATTCCTCGCCAGCCCCTGCAAAGTACACCGAACAGGATGCATCCACCACGCTTGCAGCTTGACCACCCCCCACAGTATCCCCCCCCACAGTATCCCCCCCCACAGTTTCCCCCCCCACATTATCCCAGGTATTCAAATGATTCATTTTTAAGCCAACTGTCATCTCCCACCCGGCCTGAATATGTCCACCAATATGAAGACGGCCACTAAATTTTGTTATTGTTGTTGTTTTGTTATTTGAAATTAATTTCAATTGATTGTTATATTTTCATTGTAATAATAAATTTATGTTGTTTCAATCTTGCTGCCTGCGTTACTTAATTCAGCATATGGTTGTGATGCCCTGGCAAAACACGGTAGTTACAGAGATTGTACCATACTCCACCCTCATTGGCATACCACCACACAACCCACACACTCATGTACAGCAAACAACCAGTAAAGCCTAGTCACCCCCCTCGTGGATAATGGGATTGGTGCATCTATACAGATGCCTACATGTAATATGATGTTTGTGAGTGGTGAGTTTGTGAGTGGTGATAGCTGTTAACTTGCTTTATGCAATGAGACATACCAAACAGCAGATATCAATTTCAAATTTTTTATAACACATGAATATGGATACAATAACAAAAAAAAAAAAAACGTTAGTTGCTGCTGCCCTCCCCTTGTCCAGCCACATAACGGGCCAGCAGCGCCGCATGCCGCTCCACTCTGGCCATCAGCCTCCTGTGGGCCGACAAAATCCTTCTTTGGGAGGACATGATTTCGGCCAAAGTGGGTATGCCTATGGAGGGAATGGTAAAATTAATAAATCATAATTTTTATTTCTGCTTATTATTACAAAGTAGGAGATTCATGACTTACGGTTATCCCCCTCGTCCGATACAGACTCACTTATGGAGCCTGGACTAGCATCTATGATAACAAAAAACACTTTATAGTACTCAACAGCTTTTTGTTTTGTACTTTATATGGCGTTAATGTTATATTAAAAAATTACCGGGGGGCGATCCGGCCGGTGGCCCCTGTGGGTGGTACTCCTCCTCCTCCTCCTCCTCCTCCTCTGGTGGCTGTAGATCCACCGGGGGCTCGGGCACATGCTCTCCCTCCTCTGCGGCCCCTTGCTCCTCTGGGGGTTCTTAAGAAAATATAAAGTTTAATGTGGTTGCGTTATGATACATATAGGACTGTGGGGGGTACATTGAAATATATGGCGGACTACGTAGCCTACCTTATACAAGGACTATGGGGGTGAATTTGAACACATTGTGGAATATGTGGTGCAGTATAATATATGGAGAACTCTGGGGTGAATGAAACTTCATGGAGAACTCTAGGAAATTCATTACAGTTCATGGAGGACTATGGGATGCATTCTAATATCTGAAGGGTTATGTGGAACCCTTTATACTATATGGAAGGCTATGTGGGGGCCAATATTGTATTTGGAGAACTAGATATGAGGGGGTACAAAAATACAAGCAGGAGATGGAATTTTTTTGTGCTGAGGGAAAAAGACCCACTACCCACAGCACCCGGCTTTGCCATGCTCTCTCTGATATGGGAAAAGCTGGGTGGTGAGGGAATGATGTTTTGCCAAGCATGGCGAAGCTGGGTGCCAAGGACAAGAGGTATATCAGAACATATGAAAACTGTGTGCTGATAGAGGGTTGTCAGTTCATGGGAAATATATATATATATATATATATATATATATATATATATAATAAATATATATACATTAAAATATATATATTTATTATTTAAATATTATCTGTATATATTTATTTTTATAATTATATATATATATAATTAATATATTATATATTTTTATAATTATATATATATATAATTAATATATGATATATTTTTATAATTATATATAGATATATATTATGTATATTTTTTTTTTATTATTATATATATCTAAATATATTTTTCGAATTGTATCTATATATCTATATATATATATATATATATATATATATATTTTATATGTTTTATATATATATATATAATCTATCGATCTATAAAATATATGTATAGACTTATATATATATGATATATATATATATATTATTTATATATGTATTATATATTTATATATTTATTTTTAGAATAAATATATATATATACATATATATATATAGATAGATATATATATATATATATATATATATATATATATATATATATATATATATATATATATATATATATATAAAAATAAATAGATATATATTTAAGAACACCATTATACGTTGCCAAGGCACACTCATCTGCGCCTACCTTGGTTTTGTAACTCTGCTTGTATGGCAGAGATCCGGGCACTGGAGCGGTACCGCAGATCCGCTAATTTTTTTCGGATCTGGGCGCAGGTGCGCTCCAAATGAAATCTCCTCCTCAACCCACGTTGGATCCTGCGCAATACCGCTTTCTTATGGAGAAGTGGATGCTCTTGCGCCTCACGGCAATCATAATCGCGAGCATCCACTTCTCTAATTAGGTACCGGACCTCCGCCTCTCCCCAAGCTGTTGCCCTCCTGCGTGCCGCCATTGTTCGCTGGTGTGTCTACGTAGCAAACGCAGTTGCGTCACCCGCGGTAACGCCTCTTCACATCTGATTGGACCGATAGCGTCACGTGAACGCTAGCTCCAATCAGATTGGGGTGGACGTTGTTGATCCTGCTCCAGCCAATGGCCGCCGTCGGCCATGGCGGGATTGTTGATTTGTGAAATATTACAATGCTATGTTTGAAGGTGAAAGTGCGACGCACTTTTAACAAATCAGAATGATCTTTGCTGCAGAAATGAGATCGCGCCATGACGCAAATGCTGTGTCAAGGGGTCGTGGTATCACACACTGCGAGCGCACATACAATTATAAGAAATCGAAAAAGAGATGTCGTTTGAAGGTTTCGGGGACGCACAAACGTCCCCGTTTAAAAACCCCAAATGAAAATATATAAGGCTTCATATTCATAATTTGGGGCCTCCGGGGGTGATGTAACGGCAGCAATGGTGGTACTGCTCCCCACAGTAGCCCTTAATAGTGAATGAATGACAAACAAATCTTGTGGAAAGTTAAAACAACTGTTTATTAAAGTAATCATTTTGCAAAAATGACATTTTATTATAAATGTGATGAACATAACAATACAAGTAACCATATATTTTAAAATTAGTATAAATGTGATGAACATAATACAAGTAACCATATATTTTTTAAAATTAAGAAGGGAAGTTTCTAAAACCAATCAATACAAGAAAATAAAACTCAGCATAATAAATGTGCTCAATACAAGTTTATCTAATGCTGCCACGTAATTGCACCAGGACCATTAAAATATTGGCAGTACTTTTCTCGACAGGCCTTCGCATCATCGGTATTTCTGCCGGGCGCCAATGGTTGAAGTCCTGCGATTGCGGGATCTTCAGAATGCCATTCGCCAAGCACCACTTCGCCATTTAAGTCATCAGAGTCTACAAAGCCTGTTGGACAGTACGTAATAGCATCTCGCCGTCGAAGAAAGTTGTGAAGGGCGCAACAGGCCAAAACAACTGCGTCTATTGATGGTAGACTCAGGTTAATTGGTGTGTGGAAAACGCGGAAGCGATTTGCCATTATCCCAAAGGCATTTTCCACAACCCTGCGTGCCCTTGATAATCTATAATTGAACCTTTGTCTTTCCGCCGTTAGACTTTTCTGTGGGAATGGTTTCATGAGATTGGGATGAAGTGGGAAGGCTTCATCGCCCACAAATACAAAGTTAAGGTTTGCGGTAGTGTCAGAGTTGGGGGGCAAATGCAGTTCACCATTTTGCAAACGTTCACCAAAGCCTGTGTGTTCTAAAACCCCACCGTCAGAAACCCGGCCATTCATGCCAACATCAACAGCAATAAATTCGTAATTGGCATTCACAAGGGCCATTAGGATGATGCTGAAATAGCCCTTATAGTTATAAAAATAGGAGCCGCTGTTCAGTGGTTGAGTGATCCGCACATGTTTCCCGTCCAAAGCACCACCACAGTTTGGGAACTGCCAAAGGTGTTCAAAATCGGTGGCAATCTTCTGCCATTCCTCCACAGTTTTGGGGAACTCAATGTAGTTACGCAGACTGTGGAAAATTGCTCTACATGTCTCCGGAATAAGAATGCTGAGCAGGGACCTTGAAATTGCAGAAGAAAAATGTAAGTCTTGCAGGGAGCGTCCGGTGGCCAGGAAACGCAGCGTGACTGCCAATCTTTCATCTGCCGGGATGGCAGCACGCATCGCTGTATTCTTGCGCTGAATAATTGGCGTAACTCTTTCGAGTAAAAGGCTAAATGATTCTTCTGACATCCGCAGAAAATTGCGGAAATCCTGAGGATTATTTTCCTGGAGCTCTCTTAGCAGTTGCATGTGGGAGTATTTGTACCTCTTCTGCAGCCACTCTCTGGTCCACATGCGGCGCTTTCGTTTGGAACGCCTCTGTTCCACTTCACGTAGCCGACCGGCCTCAAACATCAATGCAGCACCCAGCACAACACGCTGCATGTCGTTCATGTTGTCCACACTGCAAAAAAACATGTAAAGATGAGAAAAGTTGCTATAAACCAATCACATTTTTTGGGGGGTGTAAAAGAGACACTAAAATGGCCGCCCCCATAGAAGTGCACCACTTCTAACTGTGTCAGAGAACCAAATGGCGGCTGTAACTGTGTCAGAGAAACAAAATGGCGGCTGTAACTGTGTCAGAGAAACAAAATGGCGGCTGTAACTGTGTCAGAGAAACAAAATGGCGGCTGTAACTGTGTCAGAGAAACAAAATGGCGGCTGTAACTGTGTCAGAGAAACAAAATGGCGGCTGTAACTGTGTCAGAGAAACAAAATGGCGGCTGTATCAGAGGGACAAAATAACCAGCAATACTACATAAGGACACATAAAAGGACGATGGACGCACAAAAGGACATATGTGTACAGATAACAACCAACCACTTTGATGATCCGCAAAAATAATTACTATCTATAAACACAAATACTTTCCATACTATAACAAAAACATGGAACAAGTAACATAGACTTTACGAAAATGACTTACCACGTCCAGAAAATGCAGCCGTCTATGCTATCTATTAATAATCGCAGTTTCGATCCTCCCAGCGACACGCTCGGGAACGAATGAGGGATATACAAGTGCAGATGCGGCTTTGATCCGAAAACCAAGCAAGCGGGAACAAAGCACGAATGAATCTGTAATACAGCGACACGCTCGGGAATGAATGAGGGAAGATGCAGCTTTGATCCGAAAACCAAGCAAGCGGGAACAAAGCACGAATGAATCTGGGTGTAGTCACCGGTTTGCTCCTAGAAGACTCAAAAGGGAACAAAGCATGAAGTGATACCCAATCAGAGCGCAATAGTGTTCTCATTGCTAACCAATCGTTGCAGAGAGGGGGCGCGGAAATGGCGACGTAACTAAACACTATTGTTCTCAGCGCCAACCAATGGGCGCAGAAGGGGCGTGGAAACGGGGACGCAACAACACGCCTTCGTGCATCTCATCTAGGTCGTCAACGAAATCGTAAATAGGGTGTCAAACATACAGATTCATGCAGCCCAGCAGGACTCCAACGAGCCAAAAATGGCCCAAGCTGTTCGGCATCGATCAGCGATTTCGCAGCAGGGGGTGAATCGTTGGTACGTGTCAAACATGACGAGATCGCAATTGAAGTCGTTCTTGCGTCACAGAAACTGTGACGTAGTAACGATCTCGTTGTACGATCTCGTTATGTGTGAAGTGGCCTTTACCTACAAGTGTATGTTATCCTTAAAAAGTCTCTTAAACCCTTAAAATAATTGGTTGGTTCAGGTCAGATAATATTTTTCCCACCATGAGCCCTTATTTGTGTAATGTTCCTGTACCCATTGTTCCCTTATCATGGTTATTTCCCATGTTTCATCCCCAATCTAGTAATTCTCCATAAGGTTCTATGTGAGATAATCCAGCACTATGTGTGTTGTGACCCTCATTCTGCTGGTATGATGACTCTTTACAGCGGCTGCTGTCTCCAGATGGGTTTTTCCTCAAGCTTCATGGAAGTTGCTGTGGTCGGGAAAAGCTGGATCGGCCCATCTGATTCCGACTCAGGGCTCATTCTGACTTGTCTTTTTAGGATCACCCAGTTTCCTTGCTGGAGACCACGTGCTCCTAACACTGATTTAGGATCTGGAATTGGAGGATACACATGTTTAACACACTATATAGGCAGTTGTATAAGGCTCGTACATCACTGGTCAGGATAGCACACTGTATCTGAAGTATCTGTGAGAAATATAATTAAGTTCTAGGTGCTAAACCAAAAAATATCTTATATAAAGATCTAATTATTAAGAAAAAGGAAAATTTGTTACATGATTTGCCAACGTCCACCCTTATCTTGTGGATTGTTATGTTATAATCATTTTAATTCCAAACAACATACACCCATGTGACTATAGACACAATTAAATATTCCAATAAAGGAGGGGGCAGGGATCGGGGCAATGGCCCTAAACTGTCCCTACCTTGCAGCGGAGGTCGGCACCCTATAAGGAGAATTGGCACCCCCGCTCACCGACGGCTCACCCTTCCTATCCCTACACTTCTAATGCTAATACGTGCTGCTAGGGTCAGTGAAGAAAAATAGAAACCGTGAGATACAGGGGATAAAGAGGCGCAAATATACAATTATATATATCCAATTCATTCCCAAAGATTAAATATTCAAACTCTGTATTTTACATAGCTGTTTGGTAGCTTAAATCAATATGATCTAGCAAATTCAAGGACCAAACCCTAAAAGAAATTAAATATCTCACATGTATAACATGTACCCACTGTACATGTACCCACTGTATCAATATAATAACAATAAGGCAAGGTAAAGTCATGAGGAGATCTCGTCCAATCACAGACCCTCCACTGTCCAATTCACACTCAGACTAATAAAATAAACGCATATTTGTCAGACACTTAGCATGAAAGAAGCCCAACGCGTTTCTCCTCTTTTCACAATGGCAGACAGGGGTTCATCAGGGGAATCCCCAGGTACTGATCTCTATAATGACCTCTGCTATAGAATATGTACTTTTACCACTTTTTAGGAACTCCATTTTTACATACCACCTGCATCATGAGTTTTTCAGCAGTAATGTTTTCCATACTGGATATGTTTCACAGCAGGCCTGAAAAGAAATTCACACAACAAGCACAAAACTCATATAAACCTACTCATGGTAGATGTACATGACTAATCTGCAATCACTGGAGCAGTAGAGCGGATGAGGGGGTGCTTCTACGAGGTCTTTACAGTTTTTTTCTACCTTAATAGGCACACGTCTTACAAGACTGGATATGTCTGGCCACCTGGGTACTGAAGCAGTGGTGCCGCCCATATCTTGTCCATCCCAACACCTTTGTCACATGTGTTACCTGGGCCTTTATTGAGTAGAGCGCTCATGGCAGAGAAAGCTTACCGCCCTTTATCCACAGACCTTCCTCAGTCAGCTGGCTCCCTGCGTCTCACACTCCGTCCCTTGCTGAATCGCTTGTTCCTGTAGGGATTTAAAAACACAAGGTGTGACCAATGTCACAGACGTGACAGGAGCCACCGAGTTACTGGTCTTCATTGGTAAAGGACTCTCAACTCTAGGCCCATTCACTGCTTCTTTGTTGTCTGCACCTGTGCAAGCATCTCCTCCGGCTGCTGCCTATATCCACATTTTGACTATCTTACCCCCCTCCGCTCTACAAACCACAGTGATCGCAAATCTTCATCTCGTTCTCCTAATTCGATGAGAGAGGAGCGAGTGGTTCGATTTTTATTACATCATGTTGCGTAACCTCAGCATATCCAGTGCAGAATCAACCAACATCTTGGTATCTGGATCCATCTACGAAAAAACTCAAAATCTGCATTAGCAATGGGCTCATCTGAGACATGTTCAAAACCTGACGATTCTTGTTACAGCAGAGCAATCATAAGATATATTTGTCTGCTGTATCCTGTCATAGAAATAAAATATAAAGAAAACGTAATAGAAAAACTCAATTTGATGAACAAATTAGAACCTTAAATAATATGTGTGATTTTCCACATCATCTTTCCCCCCCTTTTGAATCTATTATCCAAAACATAATTAGATTAAAAAAAGTGTGTGGCCCCGGAGCGCTACATTTAGGCATGAAAGTCACATTGTATAGATTGTACCTAACCGGGTACACCATAAATATTATGTTATGTGTAACCTTATAATGGAAAACTATTATTATTATTATTATTATTAATAATAACTATAATAATAACGTAGCACAACCTCTGGATATTGGATATAGAGGCATTCATTTTTGAAAAATTGAGGAGATCATCAGCATCTCTGTGATACTGTCCTATAACTTGAAGGGATAAAAGAATCTAGAACAAATAAACTGGCCATGTGGGAACAAATATGAAATAAAAATTAATTTTCCAAACAAATCACTACAAAATGCTGATTTGCCATAGAAAATTATCTATCTAACAGACTTCTGACTTCTATGCTTGAATATCTATCAATAAATCTAAACATGTCCACAGTTAATTTTTATGCCTTTGGGATAAAATTAGTAAAATAAACTATTTGCAATTACTTTTTCCACTATAATTTACAATGAATTAAATGTGGAAACCTCTTTTTCTTTTTTTTTTTTTTCTTTTGGCCTTTTTATGACAAAATAGTAGATAGGACAAACCTCCCCCCTTCCCCTTGTAACTTGAAACTCTAGTGGAAAAACCTGTATTTCCCTCCTCCCTCTGAAGCCATAAGCAAGCATTTTTTTTTCTCTCTCTGCATGATGCAAGTTGGGGTCCATTTCTTCCCTTGGATATATTATTATTTATTTTATTTTAATTTATTTATTTTATTTATTTATTTTTAAAACATGCAACTCTCAGGATCAATCTATCAGATCCATAACTGGAATATTTATTTATTTTCATCAGATCTGTTTTAAGATACGTTTATTTCAAGGTTTTTCTCTTATTCTTTTATTGCTTACTAATTAATAAGATATTGCTCCTTGTGACTGTCCTGACTCAATCCAACCTGCACACTGGATCTGTATTAAGTGTCTTCTACAACTACCCGATCATTCAATATTCCATCTTTTAGTACTATAAACGTTTACTAACTCTTCATAGGTTATTCAGTGAGAGCAGTTTTGTCAACGTCACTGAGAACTCCACACAGATTTACTAACAAAATGGCCATTGCCAGAATAGCACATGGCTTCTTTGTGTAAAGCCAGCTTTACACCTTACAATTAGGTATGCGATCTCGTATGCGATGTGACACGCCCAGGTCGCATATGCGATTGAATGAGATTGCACGTAGGTCGTTCATTTGCTGTCACACGTGCGTTAGTAGTCTATGTTAAATTGATCAATTTTGTGTGCGATCCTTTAGATCATGTGTTCTGTGACGTATGCATTGGGCACCCTTTTTTTTTTATTTATTGACTTGACAAGCGTGTGTAATGTGTAGGGATGTGTTTTTACTATGTCATCTGCCATTCAGCTCTGCTACATGGCCGCTGACAGCAGACACAGACAGCGATGTAGCAGCGGTGAATGGTAGTTGACAGCATAGTTACATAGTTACATAGTTACTTAGGTTGAAAAAAGACCTAGGTCCATCTAGTTCAACCTTCCTCCACCAGTTGTACATTTAGTCACTAAGTCATTTATAACCAACAATGTTTTGTGTACTGAGGAAATCATCCAGCCCTTTTTTAAAAGCTGTTATAGTATCTGCCATTACTACCTCTTGTGGTAGGGCATTCCACAGTCTGACCGCTCTAACTGTAAAGAACCCTTTCCTATTTAGGTGTCGGAATCGCTTTTCTTCCACTCGCAGTGAGTGCCCCCTGGTCCTTAGTATTGTTTTCGGAAGAAATAAGTTATGTGCCAGTCCTTTATATTGACCACACATGTATTTATACATATAAATGAGATCTCCTCTGAGACGTCTTTTTTCTAAGCTAAACATATCTAACTTTTTCAATCTGCCATCATATGGGAGGCCTTCCATTCCTTGTAATAGTCTAGTTGCCCGCCTTTGAACTGACTCTAACTTCTGAATGTCCTTTTTAAAATGTGGAGCCCAAAACTGGATCCCGTATTCCAGATGTGGCCTTACAAGTGATTTATAGATGGGTAACAATACGTTGGGATCACGGGATCTAATCTCTCTTTTTATACACCCTAGAATCTTGTTTGCTTTAGCAGCTGCTGCCTGACATTGAGTGCTGCTGCTCAGCTTATTTGTAATGAGAATACCCAAGTCCTTCTCCTGTTCTGTAGTCCCGAGTTTACTTCCATTTAATGTATACGCAGCTATAGGATTACTCCGTCCTAGGTGCATTACTTTACATTTATCAACATTAAATCTCATTTGCCAAGTATCTGCCCATTCTGACATCTTATCCAGATCTTTTTGTAATATTGTACTATCCAGGTCAGTTTTTAATATCCTACATAGTTTGGTGTCATCGGCAAAGACTGACACTGTACTATCAATCCCATCCACAAGGTCATTAATATAGAGAGTAAAAAGAATTGGTCCTAGCACAGATCCCTGCGGCACCCCACTGCTGACTATAGCCCATTTAGAGAATGTAGCATTTATGACTACTCTTTGTTTCCTATCTTTTAGCCAATTCCTTACCCAGTTGCATATTGTGTCCCCTAGTCCTTGCTTCTGGAGCTTTAGTATAAGGCTATTATGTGGTACAGTATCAAATGTCTTTGCAAAGTCCAAATAAATCACATCAGCTGCATTACCAATATCCAGGTTTGCACTTACCCCCTCATAGAACCCCAACAGGTTGGTTAGACACGACTTATCTTTCATGAATCCATGCTGTTTGTCAGTTATCATATTATTTTCTGCAATATATTTTTGCATGTCATCCCTTAAAATGCCCTCAAAAACTTTGCATACTACTGATGTCAGGCTTACTGGACGGTAGTTGCCTGGATCTACCCTCTTACCTTTCTTAAATATCGGTACCACATCAGCAATCCTCCAATCCTGAGGCACCAACCCTGTTACAAGTGAGTCTAAAAAGATGAGATACAGCGGTCTGTCGATTACGGAGCTCAATTCCCTCAATATTCGTGGATGAATGCCATCTGGCCCTGGGGATTTGTCAATGTTTAATTTACTCAGACGTAGGCGTACTTCAACTTATGTAAAATTAATTATATCGGGTGGTGGACTTTGATTTTTCACTTGTTGAATGATCCCTGGTACAGTCAGTTCCTTGGTGAATACAGATGAGAAATGCCTATTTAATATCTCAGTCTTTTGTTTGTCCTCTATAACTAACTTGTTATTATATTTTAAGGGTCCGATACTATCCTTTGTTTTCCTTTTGGCATTAATGTATTTATAAAAGATTTTGGGATTTATTTTAATGTCATTGGCGATTTTTGTTTCAGTAGCTAGTTTTGCTTGTTTGATTTCTTTTTTGCATTGCCTATTGATATCTTTATACTCCTGCAATGCTATTTCTGTATTCTCAGCCTTTAAGATGTTAAACGCCCTTTGTTTTTGTTTTATTATACTTTGTACAGTCTTATTTATCCATAGTGGTTTCTTTTTATTCCTGGACATTTTATTACCAGAGGGTATAAGTTTTTTACAGGACTCTAGCAGTATATCCTTAAACTTACCCCATTTATGTTCGGTATCCCCAGTTACCATGACTCTGTCCCAATCTACACATTTAAGCTCTTCCCTTAATTTGTTGAAATCAGCTTTCCTAAAATTCCAGGTTTTAGCATTCCCCCTTTGAAATGTTCTATTGAATATTATGTCGAAGCTTACCATATTATGATCACTGGTGCCCAAGTGCTCCCGGACCTGTAGATTTGAAATTGTATCCGGTCTATTTGACAGGACCAGATCTAGCAAATTATCTCCCCTGGTCGGTTCATCTACCATCTGAGAGAGGAAATGGTCCTGAATGGTAGATAAGAACTTACAGCTTTTAGCAGAACCAGAAGATTCTATGTCCCACTGTATGTCTGGATAGTTGAAATCCCCCATAATAAGAACCCGATTATTATTATTAGCTGCCTTTTCAATTTGTTCCAGCATTTCACCCTCTATTTGTTCAGGTATGTCAGGAGGCTTATAGCAAACTCCAATTAGCATTTTTCCATTATTCCCCTCCCCATGTACATTTACCCATACTGACTCTACATAGTTGCTGTTCCCCTCAATGTCATCATACAACACAGGTTTTAGGTTAGATTTGATAAATATACACACCCCACCACCTTTTTGGACTTTCCTGTCCTTCCTAAATGTACTATAACCCTGTATGTTTGTCACCCAGTCATGGCTTTCATCCAGCCAGGTTTCCGTAATGCCCACCACATCATAATCCATGGTTGACATAAGAGTCTCCAATTCATTCATTTTGTTTGCAAGACTTCTTGCATTTGCCAGTAGACATTTAATCCTATTAACACCTTTATTACTCCTAGCCTCCCTACGTTCCTTGTATGTCCCATCCCCCCCTAATCCTTCATTGACCCCTACCGTCTCCCTGTCTCTATCTGCTCTATCTATCCCCTTATTTGCTCCACTACCCTCCCTCCCCCCCGATCCTAGTTTAAAAGCTCCTCCATCCGTCTGACCATTTTCTCCCCCAGCACAGCTGCACCTTCCCCATTGAGGTGCAGCCCGTCCCTACCGTAGAGCCTGTAGCCGACTGAGAAGTCGGCCCAGTTCTCCATGAACCCAAACCCTTCCTTCCTGCACCAATTTCTAAGCCACATATTTATCTCCCTAAGCTCCCGCTGTCTTTCTAGTGACGCTCGTGGCACCGGTAGTATTTCTGAAAACACCACCTTGGAGGTCCTGGACTTCAGCTTCTCTCCTAGTTCCCTGTAATCATTTTTAAGGACCTTCCACCTGCCTCTAACTTTGTCATTAGTACCAATGTGCACCATGACCGCTGGGTTTCCCCAGCCCCACCCAGCAATCCGATCCCATCCGATCCGATCCGATCCGACCCCAGCCCCACCCTGTCTATCCGATCCACAATATGCCGAACCCGAGCACCCGGCAGACAACACACTGTTCGGCATTCACGGTCTCGGCGACAGATGACCCTGTCTGTCCGCCTAATTATAGAGTCCCCTACCACCAACATCTGTCTGGGCTTTGCTGCACTCCTATTTCCCTCCTTCCTACAGCAGTTGTTTTCCTGGTTGCTAGGAGCAACATCCTGCTGTAGTGACCCTAGTCCAGGCCCTTCATTCCTAATATCAGCCAAACAGGCATATTTACTAGGTTGTGCCAGGTCAGGACTAGGCTCCCTGACACTTTTCCCCCTACCTCTTCTTCTAACTGTTACCCAGCTACCTACCTCTGGGTCCTGATCTTCCCCACTTCCACCCTCCTCCATATCCCTGGCCCCAGCCAGAGAAAGCTCAGTGAGCTCTAAACTCCTCTCCAGGTTTGCAATGCCCCTTAGTGTTGCAAGCTGCTTATTTAGATCAGTTACCTTGGCTTCCAAATACGCAACATGCTTGCATCGAGTGCAGACATATTCACCCTCGAACGGCTGCTCAAGGCATGCATACATCTGACAAGATACACACCTGGTAGCATTGTCCATGGAGCACCTATCAAATGGGGATCAACAGTAAAGTAGAAAAACAAAGAGAAAAAAACAAAAGAAACCCAATGGGAAACGTATAAGGATAAATTCAAACTATGTTCTTGTGTCAAACTATGTAATTGTGTTGAAACTATGCACTTATCTTAAATTCAGCACTTTACTTGAATTCAGCACCTCGCTCGCTGAATTCAAGCAGACACAGACACAGACAGAGCCGCACAATCAGAATGAACTCGGGTGAACCTCACCCGACTTCATTGTCATGCTGCGGCTCTGTCTGTGTCGCGTCCTGATTAGAGGTCACCTGTGAAGGACTCACCGATGACCGCTAAACTCCTGAGTGACTGAAGTGAGCAGCCCTCTCTCATATACTCACCGATCCCCGGCCCGGCTCTGCACGGCGTTCACACTGCTCCGGCGGCTTTTACTGTTTTGAAAAAGCCGGCCGCCCATTAAACAATCTCGTATTCCCTGCTTACCCCGCCCACCGGCGCCTATGATTGGTTACAGTGAGACATGCCCCCCACGCTGAGTGACAGGTGTCACACTGCACCCAATCACAGCAGCCGGTGGGCGTGTCTATACTGTGTAGTGAAATAAATAATTAAATAATTAAAAAAAACGGCGTACGGTCCCCCCTAATTTTAAAACCAGCCAGATAAAGCCATACGGCTGAAGGCTGGTATTCTCAGGATGGGGAGCCCCACGTTATGGGGAGCCCCCCAGCCTAACAATATCAGCCAACAGCCGCCCAGAATTGCCGCATGCATTAGATGCGACAGTTCTGGGACTGTACCCGGCTCTTTCCGATTTGCCCTGGTTCATTGGCAAATCGGGGTAATAAGGAGTTATTGGCAGCCCATAGCTGCCAATAAGTCCTAGATTAATCATGTCAGGCGTCTCCCCGAGATTCCTTCCATGATTAATCTGTAAATTACAGTAAATAAACACACACACACCCGAAAAAATCCTTTATTAGAAAAAAAACACAAACACATTGCCTGGTTCACCACTTTAATCAACCCAAAAAGCCCTCCTTGTCCGGCGTACTCCAGGATGCTCCAGCGTCGCATCCAGCGCTGCTGCATGGAGGTGACCGGAGCTGCAGCAGACACAGCCGCTCCGGTCACCTCCATACAGCAAATGAAGACAGCCGTGCGATCAGCTGAGCTGTCACTGAGGTTACCCGCTGTCACTGGATCCAGCGGTGGATGCAGCGGTACTATACCACAGACAATATCCTTTACCAGCCTCTTATCTAGGCCTTGTACAAAACCAAATCAACAAATTTGAGAGCCTGTGGAAAACACGGGCCTAACCTGATCAATTAAAACCTGCGCTTTATCAATTTGAGAGCACGTGATAAACACGTGCCTAACCTGACCAATTAAAACCTGCACTTTATCTCTAGGCCTCTTGCCGAGTCATTCACTCTAGGCCTCGAGCCACAACTCTATTTATATCTCCACCAGAACCGCAAAACATATGACAGGCAACAACCAAAAACTGTACCACATGGAGCGTCCTCCACGTTTCCAAACACTGCTCAAAAAAACCACATGCTCTCTTAACTACAAGTCAATCTCCCCTCTTCACAAATACACACAACAGGCAACTGAATATGTGAAGGTTCTTCTGAGATTAATATGGCCAATACCCAGAACCATCTGCCCGTCAACAGATACCCCAACAAACGGGACACAGTCAGGCAATCAGTGCCACACACCCCACCAAGACCATGGGAAGACTACAGATTATGAAAAATCAGCAGACCTACCGTACTCTCGTTAGGAGGTGATCAAATTCCTGGGGTGTCCAGCACGTCATGCCATTCCAGTTGCCGGTTCATCAGGATTTCAGGTGTCTCCGTCTATTGGCCCCACGTTGGGCACCAATAATGTTGAGGTGAACTCTGAACCAGAGATCACTAGTTGCCTACTGCCTGGCCAAATTGGTATGGACCAAGTGCATCCGTAAAAGAATTCACACCAGACACAGTCGGATATGAAATCTCTTCTTGGTCACAGTAAAAATGGCACCGAACAGAGCGAGTACAGAGCATGCGTCCTCTTGATATAGGCTAGGGGCGTAAACAAGTTCAGATATGCCCATTTAGTGGGACAGTTCATGGGCTAGCCAATGGGGAGATCCGTGTTGCTGTTGATGGGTGGGTCTGACTTCAGTGGATGATACCATGGTGATGGGAGGGACGTCATCTGGTGGATTTATGCTGATGGTTTGGTCTGTGATGTCATCAGGGGCCATCTTGGCTTCCTTTTAAGAGTGACTGGCTTATGTATAGAGAATTGATTTAATTGAACACACTTCTCACAGTGCTCTATGTCCAAAGGGTAATTAAGTATTTCATCTTATGGCTCTCCTCAACAGTATTATGCTCAACCTTGTGGTATTGTACCCTGCAGTATTGTGTCCTTGTAATATTGTGCCCATTCTTGTAGTATTGTGTTAATTCTTGTAGTATTGTGCCCATGCTTGTAGTATTGTGCTCATCCTTGTAGCATTGTGCCCATCCTTGTAGTATTGTGCTCATCCTTGTAATATTGTGTCCTGCAGTATTGTTCTCATCTTTGTAGTATTGTGCCCATCCTTGTAGTATTGTGCTCATCCTTGTAGTATTGTGCCCATTCTTATATTGTATTGTGCTCATGCTTATAATATTATTCCCTTCCTTATAGTATTTTGCCCAGCCTTGTAGTATTGTGTCCTGCAGTATTGTGCCCATCCTTGTAGTATTGTGCCCATCCTTGTAGTATTGTGCCTTGTAGTATTGTGCCCATCCTTGTAGTATTGTGCCTTGTAGTATTGTGCCCATCCTTGTAGTATTGTGTCCGGCAGAATTGTGCCCATCCTTGTAGTATTGTGCCTACTCTTGTAGTATTGTGCCAATTCTTGTAGTATTGTGCCTATCCTTGTAGTATTGTGCTCATCCTTGTAGTATTGTGCTCATCCTTGTAGTATTGTGTCCTGCAGTATTGTTCCAATCCTTGTAGTATCGTGCCCATCCTTGTAGTATTGTGCTCATCCTTGTAGTATTGTGCCCATTCTTATAGTATTGTGCCCATACTTGCAGTATTGTGCTCATCCTTGTAGTATTGTGTCCTGCAGTATTGTGCCCATCTTTGTAGCATTGTGCCCATCCTTGTAGTATTGTGTGTGGCGCACCAGGACCTGGTCGCCACAACAGCATTGCCCACTCAAAAGGGTTAATAGTGAGCCTGGAGGTAATTGGGGAAATCATTGGCCAGTAGGTACCAACATCCAACGCAGTTTCTCCCTCAGGCCAGCAGAGGGAGCTCTGAACCTGGAGTTCCAGGGAGCATTCCTCAAGCCTGACCTGAGGGAGGAGTTAGTGTTCAGTCTGTTAGGGAAGTTAGAGAGTGAAGATGCAGAGTAGTGCTGTCCTGTGGACTGGGGCCTGGAGCTGGAATAGCTTGGCCCAGTGAATCAGGATTGGCAGAGAGGCACAGAAGAGAATTAGACATCAGAGTCTGTGGTTGCTAGGGTGTAAAACTGGCAGCCGAATCCGAAGGGCAGGAGGACTGCAGGTCTCCTGGCCCCCAAAGCAACCTGAAGGTACAGCTGCATCACCAGGGCCCGGTGTGGACTCCAGCAGAGAAGCACCAGAGAGGGCCTGCGCAGCCTACCACTCAGGGAGAGGGACGTACCACCGGTCCCCGCAGCAAGAGGGCCATTGCTAATCCAGAGTGCAGGGTCCTATAACAGCAAAGAAAGAGCAGGGAGTAGGCCTCATACTCGACTGGCCAAAGAGATGACCCCAGCTACTTCCAGGCCGGCCGGAGCCTTCTACCACCTGTAACGGTCTTCCAGGACTAACCGTTTGCACAGTAAAAGAGGAGAAGGTAAAGAGACTGTTGTTTGTGTCCGGTCCTTTCACCGCCCTGTCGGCCCTGCACTACACCGCAATTACATCGACACTTACAAGCACCAACAGTTGCCCCGGGGCACCGCTCCACTTGTGGGGAGCAGGACCATCCAAGCTGCCATTCCACCAGCCCCAGAGGCCTCATACAGCAGCAGCGGCTTAATAGCCGCAAACCACAGGTGGCGTCACGAATAATATAAACTTTAAGCACCCCCATTGAAGCCATATTAATTGACTCCCGCCAGGGTCACGGAGTCGGGCCCCGCCACCGCTGACAACCCCCGGACTAGTCCGGCCCGGCACCGGGTGTCCCATAACCCTGGGGTGGGCGAGTCAACTTTGGCGTCATGAACAGGATAACGTGCCCGGCCCCAAGGGGTACTGTGCACCTTTGAAAGGACTGTGCTTGAATCGTGCTTTACTGTGGTGACAGCCCGCCATTATCGAAACTGCTGAGAGCAGGAAGATGGGGGGCGTGCCAGAGAAAAGGGCGCGAATCTGAATCTGGGAAGAAAAGTTCGAAAGTTTTAATGTTTCATGTGCACATAAAAATGTCTTTTGCAGTTTCTTCCACTGTTCTTGTTGTTTCAGCCCGCGGACGTGCTGGGATTCACTGTGGGGGAGTGTGGCGCCCCTGAGGCTTCCGTCGCCACTGGAACATTGCACCTCAGCCAGAGGTGTGACGTCCCATCCTGGGTAAGGAAAGGAGTAAACGCCGGTCTACAGGCAAATCTACACTACACCCATTGTTAGGCACACACAGGGACCAGGGACAGTGGCAGCTACCCTCCCATGCTGCATGCTGGGAGGTGCCGTAAGACCCATCCCTGCTTCCATAGGGAAGAGCTTAGCAACTGGGTGGGTGGGAGGAGCCAGCCGAGAGTAGAGTAGAACAAGGAAGGTCAAGTTTAGTCAGATAGAGTTGGGAGTTGAAAAGAGTGAGAAGTCTGCGGGAGGCAGAGGAGTCTGAAGTAAAGAGAGAGCTGAAAGGAGAAGTGCTCTAGTCAGTCAGGAGCAAGAAGGAGAAAGTGACGCTTCCTGGTGAAGACCCTGGGGCCCGGCTAGGCCCAGGTGACACCAAGCAGAACAGAAGGGATTCTAGGGCCACAGACAGCTTTCAGGCTAGTGGCCTGTTCCACAGCAATATCAGGTGGAGGGATCAAGCTGCATACAGGGGACGGTCCCTAGAAACTGGAGGAAGAGAAGTCAATTCCAAAGGTAAAAACCGAGGCCCAGGTTAGTTGCAAGCACCCCAGGCCACAGCCCACAGCAGAACCTCTGGAAAGGGGGTAGAATACCCACTAGGCAAGCCCCCGGCCCGGAGGCTGTAGTGGAGGCCAAGCCAGGTTCATCCAGCAAAGGCAAGGCTTAGAAGTCAGCTGAAGAAAGGAACACAACAGAGGGGTGCACCGGCTTTTATTCCCAGATCTACCCGGGATCAGCGGAGGTCACTGACAGGGGATTCCAGCACACCAGTGGGCAACCGAACAGCTGCCGTGTTAAACAACCATCGTGAGTAAACATCTTGAAACTGCACCCCCTGGTGTTGTCTCCGTTATTTCACTGCATAGACTTCCATCACTGCATAGACTTCTATCACTACATCGACACTTACAAGCACCAACAGTTGCCCCGGGGCACCGCTCCACCTGTGTGGAGCAGGACCATCCAAGCTCCGAACAACATCGTACCTGTGGCAGCAGCAATATTAACCCCTTCACGACCGGCCGATTTTTCGCTTTCCGTTTTTCTTTCGACATTCTTTTTCTAAGAGACGTAACTTTTTTATTTTTCAGTCAATATGGTCTTATGAGGGCTCATTTTTTTGCGGAACGAGCTGTACTTTTCAATGAAATCATAGGTTTTACCATATAGTGTACTGGAAAATGGCAAAAAAATTCCAAATGCAGAAAAATTGCAAAAAAAAGTGCGATAGCACTATTGTTGTTGAGATATTTTATTCACTGTGTTCACTGTATGGTAAAACTGATGTGTGGGTGTGATGCCTCAGGTCAGTGTGAGTTCGTAGACACCAAACATGTATAGGTTTACTTTTATATAAGGGGTTAAAAAAAATTCGGAAGTTTGTCTGAAAAAAGTGGCGCCCGTTTTACGCCATATTCCGTGACCCGTATCGTTCTCATTTTTCGGGATCTATGGCTCAGTGATGGCTTATTTTTTGCGACTCGAGCTGACGTTTTTAACGGTACCATTTTTGTGCAGATGCTACATTTTGATCGCCTGTTATTGCCTTTTGCGCAAAAGTTGTGGCGACAAAAAAACGTCATTTTGGCGTTTGGAATTTTTTTGCCACTACAATGTTTACTGATAAGATTAATTGATTTCATATTTTGATAGATCGGGCGTTTCTGAACGCGGCGATACCAAATGTGTGTATATTTTTTATTTTTTTTAATCCTTTAATTTTCAATGGGGCGAAAGGGGGGTGATTTGAACTTTTATGTATTTTGGGTTTTTTTAATTTTTTTTACTTTTTTTTACTTTTTTTTTTTATTTTACTAGTCCCCCTAGGGGGCTATTGCGATCAGCAATCCGATCGCTCTGTACTATCTGCTGATCACAGCTACACAGCTGTAAACAGCAGATACATGCACTTTCTGCTTCCCTGGCCTCCGTGGAAAGCGAAAGTAGTTCATGTCTAGCACAGGAGTCATCATATGACCCTGTGCTACCATGAAAACCATCGGAAGTCACGTGATCATGTCACGTGACTTCCGGTATCGGGTGGTAAGTAAAACTTTACCGCAATCGCGTTTATAATGGCGCTGTCACATATTGACAGCGCCATTTCAGGGGTTAAACGGCACGAGCAGATAATGATTCTGCTCGTGCCTAGCAGGCACACATCTCAGCTGTGAAAATCAGCTGAGATGTGCGCCGATCGCAGTATGCTGCTGCCAGGAGACTGCGGGCAGTAACGTTATGACCACTAGGATGTAATTTTACTGCCCACGGTCGTTAAGGGGTTAAGGAAATGAACGACGTTTCAACGAGCAACGATTTTTCACGTTTTTGTGCTTGTTGATAGTCCCTCATTTGTGTCACATGCTGCGATGTCGCTATCGGCGCCGGATGTGCGTCACTAACGATGTGACCCCGACGATATATCGGTAGCAATGTCGCAGCATGTAAAGCACCCTTAACAGTGACTGAATTGGGCCACAAGGACAAGCAAATTTCACCTGGACTTTGGTCATTTCCTCCAGGCTCTGGCATTCTGTTCTTGTTAGCCATATCTGATGTGGACCTGTGCAGGATGATACAATATACTGGTTACTTCATAGGACTTATTATATACCATAATAATAAAACATTATAAATGCAATTTTAAAATTATCCCAATATAATTTTGGAGCATTTCATGTTCTGCAGGCGTATTATGAAGATCCTTAGGTGTCTAACATGGTCTCTCCTTCAGGACAATGCAGACAATACACATATATCCATATAATGTGTTAATTTGAAAAAGAGACTGGTACTATCTTGTACCATGTAGTTGTTTTAGTACAAAATAAAAGTAATCCAGAACCCACTGCAGTTTTCACGAAACATTTCAGAAAGCAATGGATCCCCCTGGGATTAATAGGGACAGTTTGGTAGGCAGGCCTAATATGGCATTAAGGGGGTGGTTTTAGCCTGGGAGGAAGAGGAGGAGTAGGGAAAGGGTTAGTCTGGGAGAGGAGGGGGTTACCTCCTCTTTTTCTTCCGGACGCCGTGAGAACAGCAGCATGAGGACCTCCATGGCAGACCTGCAGGAACTCCAGCGCCTGATCCAGGCAGCGATTGCAGCGCACGGGCCCCTGGCAGTGCAGACCCACATCAGGGCTGCCGGGGTTAACCCGTCGGCGCTTGCCCATCATTCCCCTAGCAGCAATGGGCGCCGGTCGCGGCCCCCCTAAGGTATTCCCCGGGTGCTGGGGGGGCGAGGAGGAGATGCCAGAGCCCCTCCAGGGACCCTCCGCAGCAGGCTGAGCAGCAGAGGAGTCAGGCTGCTGCTCGTACAAGCGGGAGGAATCTGTGTTCCGGCCGTCGGGAGGTGGGAGTGGCCAGCGCGGGGCTTACTTCCGGTCCCTGCCTCCGGGCTGGATTTGCTGGGATGGCAGCGGCTCCAGGTTGGGAGCGCGCTCGTCGTGGGAGAGAGGCCAGCAGTTCCCCCTGCAGTCGGCAGGGGGACCGAGGGGCTGCAAGCGGCGGTAGGTCCAGCGCCAGGGGGAGGACTGGGGTGCCTGACCCTGGCATGGCAGTGAATAGGAGTGACGGCGCGAGCCCTGCGGTGACCGCCCGGTCACTCAGGTCCGCTGTGCAGCCCCCGGATGTGGCGGTCTCCCGTGGGAACGGGAGGACCCGGTGGCAGGAAGCCTGAAGCGGCCCAGGAGGGCCAGAGGTGGCGACGGCTGGGATCCAGAGCCGGGCGCCTGTCTGTCCGCATCCGGAGTCCCCTGGCAGTCGGCGAGGGGGCGGGCGCGGGCGCAAGAGGTTGAGGCCTGGGGTACCGGCGCAGGGGACAGGGCGGTCTCCTGGGGTGTCGCCCCGGGGCAAGAGACGGAGCGGAGACGGCTCGGCCCACGCGGCAGCCCGGTCTGGCGGCCGTGGTGGGGGGGTGCTGCGGCGGCACCCCCCGGATGTCAGATGGAAGAGGAGGTCATTCTCTCAGATGAATCGGATAGACGGCAGACGGAGGACAGCGAGGTGGCGGTCTCGGGGAACGCCGAGCCGCGTTCGGGTGAGACGGCCGCGGAGTCGGCAGGGGCTGCGCTGGCGGGGTGTTTCGGGGGACGGGGGCAGCTGCGGACATGGCAGCGCCCGGCGGAGCAGCAGTATTGAGCCAGTTGTGGGGGCTGTTGCAGGGGTTGGCGGCGGTTGCGGGGCAGCGGGGGGGGCGCAAGTGCCGGCGGGAGCATGGGTGGGGATGGCGGGTCGGGGGGCTGAGGTGGTGGGGGGGAGGACGGAGCGGGCGCGGCGGAAGGGGGGGTGACGGGGGGAGTGTGACGGGGGGGGCTAAAGAAAAAGAAAAGGAGAAGGAGGATGAAGTGGTGCGTTTAGATGATAGGGCTAAAAGCAAAGTTTATATTTGTTTTGAGGGCCCGTAGGGGGCTCATTTAAAGAAGGAGGTGCAGGAAAAAATTTGTAAAAGGGAATATATGGAAATTTTTTCTCTGCTCCCCCTGGAGAAATTTAATTCGGATAGGGTTAAGCCGAGCGACTCCAAAAAGGAGAAGGACGAGGAACAAAAGCGCCGTTATAGGCTTATTCCTCAGGCTTTTGCGAACTGATTGCAAGCGTTTGCAATTTTGGCAAGCGTGGTCGAGGAAAAGGAGCCGGAGCATTGTTCGGCCTTGTTCGGTTACATGGATGCGATAGGGGAGGCTTATCGGGTTTATGGCGTGGCTGCATTATGACGAGCAATTCCGGCAGTGGAAGGCGCTGCGGCCGGGTATGCGCTGGGACCATAAGGATATTTCCTTATGGATGCGACTGATGTCGGCGCCGAATCAGCCCTTTCGGGGGGTTGCCGGGTCCCCAGCAAGTCAGAAGAAAGGTTTCTGCTGGCAATACAATGAGGTGCAGTGCAAGTTTGGAGCAGCATGCCGCTTTAAACATGAATGCTCAGGATGTGGGGGAGGACATAGCCTGTCCAAATGTTTTAAAAAGTGGAAAGGAAAGGCGGGTGACGGGGTTGGTAAGAGGCAGCGGGTCGGGGTGCATTGATGGCGAAGGCGGATGTGGAACCGGCGTTTCGGTTGTTATCGGTTCATCCAGATAGTCAACACTTGTTAGGTTGCTGGTGGGATGGCGGTTATTATATTGATCGTTGTTTGCCAATGGGCTGTTCAATTTCGTGCTCATATTTTGAAGCGTTTAGTTAGTTTGTAGAGTGGGTGGTTAGGGATGTGTCCGGACTGATGCCCATTATTCATTATTTGGACGATTTCTTTTGTGTCGGGCTCGGCGGGTTCGATGGTTTGTACGGGGTTGCTCTTTGCGTTGCAAAAGGTTGTGGGCAGCTTTGGGATCCCTTTGGCACCGGCCAAACGGAAGGCCCGGCGCCAGTGATGCGTTTTCTGGGGATTGAGATTGATTCCATTGCTATGGAATGTAGGTTGCCGGAAGAAAAGGTTCGTGATTTGAGGGCCGTGGTGGCGGGGAAGAAAGCAGCTAAGAATGTGTGGCTTACGGCGGTGCAGTCCTTGCTTTGGAAATTGAATTTTGCTTGCAGGATCATGCCGATGGGGAGAGTATTGCGAGGTGCTTGGCAACGGCGACGGCGGGTGTGAGGTCTCCGGCGCATTTTGTGCGGATCACGAGGGCGATCAAGGACGATGTGTTGGTGTGGGATCAATTTTTACAGCGTTTTTTTATGGCCGGGCGCTGGTAATCGAGAAGGTGGCATCCAATGGGGCGTTACAGCTGTTCACAGATGCGGCTGGGTCGGCCAGGTTTGGACCATATTTCAAGGTCACTAGTGTGCGGGGCAGTGGCCCCAGGCATGGCAGGAGAGCGGGTTGGTTCGGAATTTGGCTCTGTTGGAGCTGTTCCCCATTGTGGTGGCAGTGGAGCTATGGGGGTTGCACTTTGCCGGGAGGAAGGTGTATTTTCATTGCGATAACCAGGCGGTGGTGTACGCTATCAACAACTTGTCTTCTAAGTCGGAGCCAGTAGTGGTGTATTTGCGGCATTTAGTGTTGCGATGTCTGCAGTTGAATGTGCAGGTAGTGGCAAAGCACTTTCCGGGAGTTGATAATGAGGTGGCTGACGCTTTGTCTGGTTTTCAGTTCGACAGGTTTCGGGCGCTGCTGCCGTGGGCGGACGAGGTCGGTGTGGAGTGTCCCGAGGATTTGTGGCATCTGGTGAGGTGGTGATCTCAGACTTGATTCGGAATTCGGTGACCGAGGTGACTTGGTGCCGATATGCTAAAGTGAGGAGTTGTTAGGTCGGATGTTTGAAGGGGTGAGTGTGGATTACTTGGTGGCTTTATTGTCGTTGGTGAGTAACGATTTCACGGCCAGGCGATCGGCGTCGGCTGCGGCGCATCGAGTGGCGGCGATGACATTTTGGTTAAAAATGAGAGGGGAGCGTGATGTTTCGCAGGATTTTCGGGTTCGCCAGGCTTTGCAAGGTTTCCACCGCGGTGTACGGGTGAGGGGCGAGAGGTATCCTATATCGTTCAGTTTGTTGAGGCGGATGGTGGGTGGTTTGAGTGGCATTTGTGAGTCGGCGTATGAGACGGTTTTGTTTACAACAGCTTTCGGGCTTGCTTTTTATGCGGCTTTCCGGATTGGAGACCTGGTGAGCCCGTCCAGGGTGACGGGTGGTGGTTTGATGCTTGAAGATGTGCGAGTGGGCGGTAGTCAGGGGGAGTGCCGGATTCGTCGGTCAAAGACGGATCAGCTGGGCCGTGGTAAGTTGGTGGTGTTATACACAGTTCCAGGGGAGGACTTGTGCCCAGTGCGCTTAGTCGAGAGATGTGTGGCCGTGAGGGGGGGCCTACCGGGCCCATTGTTGCGGCACATGGATGGGTCTTTCTTATCGAGGTTTCAGTTTGTGGAGGTTTTGCGGCGCAGCTTACAGACTGCGGGGGAGCGCCCGGAGGATTTTGGGTCGCATTCCTTTCTGATTGGTGCGGCTACGGAGGCTGCTCGTTGGGGGCTTGGTGACGAGACAGTTAAGCGTATTGGTAGATAGGAATCTTCTTGTTTCCGGCGGTATGTGAGACCGCAGTTGTTGTAACATCAGGGTACGTTGGTTTAGGTGCAGGTGGTTTGATGGCTTGGAATTGGTTATAACCCCCCCCCCAAAAAAACCAACGCAAATGTACAGGAGTAGAGGACGGAGGCGGAAGGGGTGTTTCTGGATGTGTTGATGGCTGTGATGCTATTGGTTATAATTTTTTCTTTCTTTTTCGTTTTTGTTTCGCTTTGTTGTAGGGATGTGCCTGGTCTGGATCTTGGGGCATTCTTTCGTATTTTGGGGTGCCCGGCGGGCTGAGGTTCGCCCGAATGGTCGGCAACTGGGTTTGGATCGAGCGCAGGCGACTGTTCGGTGGATCGGTGTTCGGGGCATGGAGTGGGGCAGGGTGGTCCCGGAATTTCGTTTTCACTGTAAGGTCGAGCGGCTCCAGGATGTGTTGGTGTTACATGTGGGGGGTAATGATCTGGGGGTCCGGGCGTCGCGGGATTTTATCCGGGACATAAAGATTGACTTACTGCGGTTGTGGAAGCAGTACCCTGGTTTGATCGTCGTGTGGTCCGACATAGTGACCAGGTTGGCATGGAGGGGAGCTCGGTTGGTGGACAAGGTCAATAAGGCCAGGGCTCAGGTGAATCGGGTGGTTGCTCGGTTTGTGACCAGGAACGGTGGCATTGTGGTAAGACACAGAGATTTGGAACCGGCAAATTGGCAGTTTCGGAGGGGTGATGGGGTGCACCTCAACGACATCGGTGCGGATTTATGGGCGTTGGGCCTGCAGGAGGGTGTGGAGAGAGCTTTTGGTGTGTGGCGGGTCCAGGCCACGTAAGGTGTCACGTGGTCTGTCCTGTAGCGGGGGGTAGGTCTGGTCCAGAGGTTGGAAGTGACTGGTAACTGGACCGGGAGTCATTGTCTTGGTATGGTGGCTCTCGGTTCCGGGATGTGGCAGGCACGGGGTTCTGCCAAAGTGTGGGGGTGTCAATCCGTGGCTGTTTGGCACCTCGTCTCTGGGTCGGTGTGTTGTGGCCAGGGACAAGGAGAGTAGTAGTTATGGACTGGACCTGCCCCAGGAGGGTCATGTAAATGGCATTGTCTATTGTTACCTGTATGTTGTTGTTTTGGGTCGCCCGTTGGACGGCGTCCCTAAGGTGTTAGTTTTTAAACAATAGGCAATAAAGGCTGCTGTGGCCATTTTGAACCAAGTCGCATGCAGTCCGTGTGTTTATTTATAGGATAAGGGTTTTGGTAATACAGACATCACGACCGGAGAATACTCCCTCAGCTGGTCAAGTGAAGAAAGTCTTCATGTTCTCTGTTCGCTCGCCAGGCAAAGGGCCCATTCATTATTGCATTATTGCAGACAATGCCCAGCTCTAGGGACCTTTGATGTGCCCCTTTGTATTAGCAGGCTGAACATCTCTTAAGTGGGGTTTACACGCTACGATATCGTCAATTGTTTTTGCCATTTAGGTTTTGCACTGCAAAGCTGAGTTTTTGCCCAAATTTCTGCCACAAAAAGGTTGCAGTTTGAACTGCAAAGTGCGGTCTAGAAACCCAAATTCCCATAGACTATGCTTGAAAAGCAGAACACATCCATTTTGGCATTAAACGCTGCAGTTGAAAAAGCAGCAAAAAAGCAGAAAGCCATGGAACCCATAGGGTGGAGGGGCGACATGACTAGAGGGAAGGGAAGGAGTGATGGGGTTAATGGAAACAGGAATGGTTTGTTTATAAGGCAGAGTAAAGGGATTGGTGGGTAGGAGGAGTTCCCTGGAGGAAGAGGTGGGACAGTTGAGGGGTGTAAGTAAAGGACTTTGACTTACCCCCTCTCTCTTGACTTCCGGATATGGAACGATCTGACTGGAGAGGTTCCTATAAGGTGTCAGGACGTCACCTTCTATTTCTCCATGGAGGAGTGGGAGTATTTAGAAGGACACAAAGATCTGTACAAGGACGTCATGATGCAGGTTCCCCAGCCCCTCACATCACCAGACTTCCGGATATGGAACGATCCGGACGTGCGACAGGATGGCTGCTACCCGGGAGCAGCGGATTCATCATGGCAGTGCACGGGCCCCTGGCAGCGCGGTCCCACGTCTTGGCTGCTGGGGGTTAACCCGTTGGCACTTTCCCCTCGCTCCCCTGTCAGCTGCGGGCGGCGTCCCCCCTCCCTCATATCTCAGGTACTTGCCGTGTGCGGGGGGAGCGAGGAGGAGATGCGAGAGCCCCTTCGGGGACCCTCCGCGGTAGGACGTGGGCAGGGCAGTACTCAGCTGCTGCTCCGGCCGCGGGAGGAATCTCCGTCCGGGCCGCGGCAGCCGGGAGGGGGGCGTGGCTTGGCTGCGGCCTACTTCCGGTCCGAGCCGCGGCCTGGATTGCTGGATGCGGCGGCTCCCGGACGGGGAGAGCGCCCGGCGGTGACAGAGGCCAGCTTTACCCCTCGCGGAAGGCGGGGGGGGGGCCGCGGAGCTGCAGCCAGTGGTGGGTCCGGCACCAGGGCAGGCGGGCCTGGGGCGACGGGTGCCCAGGAAGCGTCGGTGAGTGGGGGTGACGGCAGGGGCCCTGCAGTTCCTGCTTGGTCACCCAGATCAGGTTGCAGCTCCCGGCCGCGGCGGTCTCCCCCAGGAGGGGGAGGGCCCAGCGGACAGAGGCTTTCATGGGGCCCAGGAGGGCTGGATGCGGCGGCTCCTGGCCAGGAGAGCGCCCGGCGAGGACGGAGGCCAGCGTTACCCCCCCCTTCCCCCCAGCGGGTGGAGGGGGGGGGGGCCGGGGGGCTGCAGCCAGCAAGGGTTCCGGCACCAGGGCAGGCTAGCATGGTGCGACGGATGCCCGGGAGGCGTCGGTACGTGGGGGGTGACGGCGGGGGCCCTGCGGTCCCCGCCTGGTCACCCAGAGCAGGCGTGCAGCTCCCGGCAGCGGCGGTCTCCCCCAAGGGGGGGAGGGCCCGGCGGACGGATGCCTTCTGGGCCCAGGAGGGCAGGAGGCTGGCGGCTCTGGATGGGAGTCTGCTGGCAGCGGGTCGGGCCACAGGTACCCCCTGTCTTTGCAGGTAGCAAGGGGGGGTCAGGCCAGAAGATAAGGCCCGCGGTGGCAGCCCGTAGGACGGGACGGTTTCCGGGGTTGTCGCCGCGGGACAGAAGATGGAGCTTGGAGGATGGTGCCCACGCGGCGTACCAGGAGGACGGCCGTGGTGGTGGCAGCGCTTCGGCGGCGTCTGCATTACATGAGCCAGAGGCGGTCGGCTCCAGCGAGGAGGAGGAGGAAGCAGCGACGGATGAATCAGACGTCCGGATGGCGTGATTTTTATTCCAGGATATGCCGGGTCGCGGTCGGGTGAGACGGCCGTGGATTTGGCAGGGCTGGGGGGGGGGGCGGCTGCGGACACGGCAGCGCCGAGTGGGTTGGTGTTTTGACCAGGTATGGGGTTTACTGAAGTGGTGTATACGGTTGTGGAGAGTGCGCATGCACCGCCGGCGGCATGGACGGGATCGGTGGTTAGTAGGCGCAGGTGCGGCAGGCAGAGTGAGGGCGCATGAGGCGGCAGGGGAGCATTTTCGGGCAGAGGCGGCAAGGGCTGTGACAGAGTGAGTGGTGAGGAACGAAGAGGGGGATGAGGTGGTGCGTCTGGCTGACAGTGGCCAAGTGTGAGAGGTATGGGTGCTTCAAAGGCCCGCTGGGTGGGCTCACTTGCTGGAGGATGTGAGGGATAAGATTTGAATGGGGAACGTGTAGCAATAGTTTCGCTGCTCCCCCGGGAACAGTTTCACCTGGATTAGGTTAAGCCAAGTGATTCCAGGAAGGATAAGTAGAGGGAGGGGAGCGCCGGTGGAGGCTCACCCTCGTACATTTGCAATGTGGCTGCGGGCATTTGTGTTTTTTGGCAAGGGTATCGGGGGAAGGAATTGGGTAATTGGTTCGGCATGGTTCGGTTATATGGATCCATTTGGGGTGGCTTGTTAGGTCATATGGCGGTTTAGTCTGGCTTCAGTACGCCGAGTAATTTCAGCAAGGGAAGGTGTTGCGTGCCAGTATGCGGTAGGATCATACGGGCACATCCTTATGGCTGCAGTGGATGGCGGCTCTTAGTCAGCCCCCCCCCCCTTTTTGGGGGGTAGTTGGCTGTTCGGGGCTTGGAACCCCGGCGACACGGACGATGAGGGTTTTTTGGGGGGAATAGAAGGATGGGTGGTGCAGATTTGGCGCGGACGGTTGTCTTAAGCATAAGTGTTGGGTTGTGGCAAGGAACATAGTAATTCTGCGTCATTCTATTTATATTGGTGGATCTTTGACTCCTTATTGGAAGTTTGCGCTGGGCTAGGGGACACCTGGTGGTTGTCAGTGGAGAGAGGGGTCAGGAAGTGGTGTTGGGCAGGATGGGTGGGCCATTCGGGGCCCTCCTTGTCACGATTGGGTTTCTCTGTTGGGGGGTAGTGCCGGAAATGAGCCGTATATAGATGTATATATTTCGGCTTGTTCAAAACGTATCTTATCTGGAGGAGTCATCGGTGTATGCCTGCTTGGCTCCAGAATTGTCGGCGGTTTATTATGTGTCGTTTGACAGAGGGTGGGATTTGGTAAAGGCGGTGAGCCGGGGAGCATTGATGGCAAAGGCGAATTTGGAGGCGGCATTTAGGTTGTTACTGGTCCACCCTGCTAGCTAGCAGTTCTGGTGCTGCGGTGGGGAGGGGAGTTATTATTATGTTGATCGGTGGGTGCTAATGGGTTGTTGTCCCATTTTATGTTCCTTTGGAGGCGGTTATTTCTTGGTGGAGTGGTTTGTGCGTGGTGTGTCCCAGCTTACACCTCTTATTCATTATAGGTTGATTCTCTTTACATCGGGTTGGCGGGTTGATGATTCGTTGAGGTTGATTGTTTTATTACAGATGGTGGTGGATACTCTTTTGGGCCTGTTGGCGCAGGCGAAGACTGAGGGTCCAACGCCAGTGATACGGTTTGTGGGGATAAAGTTTGATGTTATGGTCAGAGGGGTAGGATTCGTGGGTAATGGTGTGGTCCTATGGGCTGCGATAGAGGCAGTTAGGTCAGCTAAGACGGTGCGGTTTCAGGCGGTGCAGTCTTTGCAGGGGCGGTCGAACCACGGGTGCCGAGTTACGCCGCTGGGGTGCGTGTCTGCTGGACGGCTGGCGATGGCTGCGCCAAGGGTGCAGCCATCAGATCCTTTGTGTGTGGTCACGAGGGAGATCAATGATGATCTGATGGTGTAGGAGGTTTTTTCTTACGGCCATTTAGTGGCCGCGGATTGTGGCTGGGTAAGGTGCTACCTGATGGAACGTAGCTGCGGTACTCGGAGGCAGCGGGTCCAGTTGTTTTCTGGTTGGGCATTGTGGGGTAGCGCTTCCAATCGGTGGTAGTGGTCGGGTGGTGGAGGTTGGCAGTTTTTTCCAAGAGGAAGGTGTGCTGTCATTCTGGCTATCAGTTGGTGGAGAATTCGATTAATAGTTGGTTTGCTAATCCTGGGGCCAAGGGTGGCGTACTTGCGACAGTTGGTTTCTCAATTGGATGTGTTTTAAAAAAAAAAAAAAAAAAAATGTTATGCGTGGCGCAACCAGTACTGGGGTTCGCCAAGGGAATAGCAGCTGCTGTGTTTCCTTCCAGTTCTGCAGGTCTCGGGAGTTGAGGCCGGGTAGCAGACGAGGTGGGCACGGTGTGTCCGGAGGGCTTGTGGAGTCTGGTGTGGCTGTGTTGGGGAGCGGCTCGGTGCCCAGTGACTGAGGTTATTTGGGGCTGATATTCAGAAGTATGGGTGGCGCGGATAACGTTTGGGACAATGTGTGAGGAAGGCCCAGTGGAGTATTTGATGGTGGCGTTGGCAGTGGTGAGTAACGGTTTTCAGGCTGCTAGGCCGGCGTCCGCAGTGGAGCAGAGGGTGGCGGCTGTGGCTGTCTTGTTAAGGATTAGATGTGGAGAGATGTTTTCGCAGGATCTTAGGGCGCGGCAGGCCTTGAAGGGTTTGGTCGTAAGGGTGTGAGGGAGCGGGATACAAGGGTCCGTCTCCGTTGTTTTGTGGCAGCGTTTGGTGAGTGGTTTGTGGCGGCTATGTTCATCTGAGCACGAGCGGGTTTTTGTTTCCCTTGTCCAAAACGGTTTGTGTTAGCCTTTTGGGGGGCTTTGAGATTGTGGGGTTGGTCACCCCATCTACGGTCAAGAGCGGAGGTTGGATGTTGGAGGATGTGTCCGAGGTGGTGCAGTGGGTTGAGCGCCGGCTTTGTCGCTCACCGAATTAGATTAGGCGGTTGTGAAGGTTGGTGTTGTTATACGCGGTCCCGGGTGCGGAATTATGTTGTGAGGGCGCCCAGGCTCATTATTGTGTCGCGTTTGTTAAGGTACCATTTTGTGGCAGTGCTGCAGACTTGATTGCAGGGGGTGGGCGCCCGGAATACTATGGGTCGTATTCCTTCTGGATTGGGCTGCCACGGAGGCCCCTCGGTGGGCTCAGAAAAGGGGTTGTGAGAAGTATTGGGAGGTGGGAGTCCTCTTGTTTCGGTGTTACGTTTGGCCTCAGTTGTTATCGGGTTAAGGCAATGGGGGCATTTGAGTCTTTTGGGAGTGGAATGGGTTGGCGTAACAGGTTGGTGTTATCTGTGGGTTTATAACCCCTGGGTTTTTGTGGTGAGGGTGTGCCTCATTTGGATATTTGGGCATTCGTTGGTTCTCGGGGCCTCGACGGTCTGGGGCTCGCCTGAATGTTGCCAGTTGGGTCTGGACGGGTCGATGGTACTGGTCCAGTAAATTGGAGGCAGCGATTTGGTATCTCGAGAAGTTATTTATGAATGTTTTAAAAAAAAAAAAAAAAAAAATTGTTGGTTGTTGCATTGTGTAAGACATACCTGAGCTTAATCGTGGGGTAGTTTTGATAGTGTGACCAGGTTGGAATGGCGTGTGGCTCGTGCGATAGGCAGTATCAATTGAGCCTTATTGGGGAGGCGGCGCCAAAAGTTGGTGGCGCTGAACGGGTGGTTTTGGGGATGCGATGGGGGTGCATCTTCACGTGCTTGGTGCTGTTTTGTGGACGCTGGGATTGCGTGGAGGTGTGGTACAAGCTTTTGGTGTGTGGCGGGTCCAGGCCACGTAAGGAGTCACGTGCCCTGTCCTGTGGCGGGGGGTAGGTCTGGTCCAGAGGCGGTTGAAGGCAATGCTAACTGGACAGAGAGACACCATCTTGGTATGGTGGCTCCAGGTTCCGGGATGTTGCAGGCACGGGGTCCTGCAAAGTTGGGGGGTTAATCCGTAGGTGATTAATACCTCATCTCTGGGTCGGTGTGTTGCGGCCAGGGATACTGGGGTGAGAAGTGGCTCCTGGACTGGGCCTACTCAGGGTTGTATATTTACTGTATTGGTTACTGTGTTACCTATTGTTATTTGTTGGGGTCGCCCGTTGGACGGCGCCCCCTTGTGTTAGTATGTAAATAATAGGTAATAAAGGCTGCTTGCTGTGGCCAATTTTAAACCAAGTCACATGCAGTTCGTGTATTATTTACAGATGGTATTGGTGGGTAACACACATACAGCACGACTGGAGAATCCTTCCTCAATGGTCAAGAAAGCCATGGAACCCATAGGGTGGAGGGGCGACATGACTAGAGGGAAGGGAAGGAGTGATGGGGTTAATGGAAACAGGAATGGTTTGTTTATAAGGCAGAGTAAAGGGATTGGTGGGTAGGAGGAGTTCCCTGGAGGAAGAGGTGGGACAGTTGAGGGGTGTAAGTAAAGGACTTTGACTTACCCCCTCTCTCTTGACTTCCGGATATGGAACGATCCCCGCCCACCCTCCCTTGTGTATAATGCCGAGGGGAATTTGGTCTGGGTTGTTTCTTTGTCACAGCAGCGGGGGGTAGGTCTGGTCCAGAGGCGGTTGAAGGCAATGGTAACTGGACAGAGAGACACCATCTTGGTATGGTGGCTCCAGGTTCCGGGATGTTGCAGGCACGGGGTTCTGCAAAGTTGGGGGGTTAATCCGTAGGTGATTAATACCTCATCTCTGGGTCGGTGTGTTGCGGCCAGGGATACTGGGGTGAGAAGTGGCTCCTGGACTGGGCCTACTCAGGGTTGTATATTTACTGTATTGGTTACTGTGTTACCTATTGTTATTTGTTGGGGTCGCCCGTTGGACGGCGCCCCCTTGTGTTAGTATGTAAATAATAGGTAATAAAGGCTGCTGTGGCCAATTTTAAACCAAGTCACATGCAGTTCGTGTATTATTTACAGATGGTATTGGTGGGTAACACACATACAGCACGACTGGAGAATCCTTCCTCAATGGTCAAGGTAAAAAGTAGGTAAAAAGAAAAGTGCAGTCGCACCCTTATGTGGTGGTTCCATAGCGCCAGGCCCTCCCTCACAGTTTGGAACCCAATTTTGTTCTCTGTTATATAGACCATTTGTAATGTAAATTGTATGACTGATTCCAGTTTTGTTCAGATACCAAGCAACTACTGTTGGGCCAAAGACAGAATTATCCACTGGGACTGAAGTGATGACATGACGTTCTGGACTCAGTGATCAATCTTGATTATTGACATGCTGATATTAAAGCTACTGAGAAAATAAACCTGTCACTGACTGTCCAGGACAAAATGATACCGTTGAATATATTCATTGCCATGATGTGTTAGGTGGGACAAAGAGGGATCCAGTGGTGGAGTGTTAAATATGATCCCTGCAGTCATGAGCACATGGGTGGATAGCAATGGCCTTACAGCATGATCTTCAGCAGAATCTGGAAATTACGGAAGGGAACCCTATTAACCACTAGGTGGCAAAATATACGAGGAAAAGAAAAATATTGATCTGCAGCTGGTGGAGTCAATGAAAATGCAGAAAACCAATTTCACTATTACTGCAGTGATTTGCTGGCATCACACAACTAATGCAGATGTTCCCTGTTTAATGTGTGTGAGAATTTCTTTGACAAGTCATTGGGTGGTCATCAAAAATTATTGTCCCATGCTTACTTAGAATCACCCTCATTATAGATGCATACCTCCCAACTTTTCAAGAAAGGAAAGAGGGACAAAGTATGCGGCGCGCGCAGCGCGCCGTGGCAAATTTTGACCACGCCCCTAGCCACACCCATTTAGCAGTAGGGGTCATTCAGCAGATGCCCCGGACTGTTCATTCATATTTATAGCAGTCAGAATTTTTTTATATTTCTGTGTCACTATATAACATGTTGCTTATTTGTGCCTATCAATCCGTGTTCACACGTTGCATAAATTCTGTTTCTTTTTGTTTCTGTCTGCACCAAACTGCACAATAACAATCTTCTCTGTTTTTTCCATTTTTGCTGCATTTTTTCTACCTTTTCTCCATTATTTAATGCGTTTTTGGGTCACATGTGAATCTGCATTTTTAAGTGTTTTTATGTACAGAGAAGCTTTTTCCTGCATTTTTTTAAGCTCTACATAGAAACCTCCAGAGAAACCCCCCCCCCCCCCCCGAAAACCGCAGAATTCAGCGGCGTCTTTTCATGGAATCACATCCACTTTACTTGGACAGTTAAACACAGCAGAATAAATGTGCAAAGAAACAGCAGAAAAAAATGCAGCATTTACACTACATGTGAATATGGACTAATTGTCCAAGCAAAGTGGATGAGACGTCATGAAATCTCCGCCCCTGGTGCGTGGAAAAATGCCGCTGAACTGTACGGATTTGGTGTTTCTTTCTTTATAAGCTTCAGGATTCACATCAGCAACAAACATGTATCAAATAAGGGGGACAATGTATAAAAAATACCGCAAACACGCAATAATCAGAGAACATTGTTATTGCACTCGTGGCTCGGACACCTGCAGAAAAAATGCAGCATTTACGCTATGTGTGAACACGGCCTCAGTGATCCATTTTTATTACATTTTTTATGGGTTTTAATAAAGAAAAATAATAAATTGCGTCTTTTTTTCCCCGCCATTTACCGATCCCCATAAATAATCTGATCGCTGTGTTGTTCAGGTCATTACTATTACAGGGACACCAAATATGTCCATGTCATTTGCTGATTTGTAATGTTTATTATTTTATAAAAAAGTGCAATAAAATTACATTATTCTATTTTTTTTATTATTTTTAGTAACTTTATTAGAAGAAAAAAAAATCCTCTTTTCCTCTTCCTCTAGAATACAGGACATAGAGATGCTGCTCTGTACAATGTAGCTGTGTCCTGTGTAATCTGCTGTGTAAGAGGCTGCATTGTAGGTTCATTTATGTGAAATCCTCCCTCTGACATCATCAATCCTAGTGGCTCAACAGCTAGAGCAGCTAGGAAAGCTAGGAGGCTGCTGGACACAAGTTTTGAACGTTGCTGGTTTGAATCCAAGGTGGTGAAGATAAAAAAAAAATTGTATTTGTATTTTTTTCCTCATTTCTTTAAAGTAGTTTTATGGGAACAAATGAATCTGACTCTTTCACCAACATTGAGATACAGTATTTATCTATCTATCTCTATCTCTCCATCTATCTATCTATGATTCTATCTATCTATCTATTATTCTTTCTCTCTATCTATCTATCTATCTCTATCCCTCTGTCTATCTATGATTCTATCTATCTATCTAAGATTCTATCTATCTATGATTCTATCTATCTAACTATGATTCTATCTCTCTATCTATGATTCTATCTATGATTCTATCTATCTATGATTCTATCCCTCTATCTATCTATGATTCTATCTCTATCTATCTATTATCTGTCGTGTATCTATATATCCCTCTGTCATCCATCCCTCTATCATCCATCCCTATATCATCCATCCCTCTATCATCCATCCATACCACTATCATCCATCCATCAATCCCTCTATCCCTCCCTCTATCTCTCCATTCATCCCTCCATTCATCCCTCTATCCCTCCCTCTATCCCTCCCTCTATCCCTCCATTCATCCATCCATCCCTCCCTCTATCCCTCCATTCATCCATCTATCATCCATCCATCCCTCCCTTTATCCCTCCATTCATCCCTCCCTCTATCCCTCCATTCATCCCTCTATCCCTCCATTCATCCCTCCTTCTATCCCTCCATTCATCCCTCTATCATCCATCCATCCCTCCCTCCCTCTATCCCTCCATTCATCCCTCCATTCATCCCTCTATTATCCATCCATCCAGCCCTGCCTCTATCCCTCCATTCATCCCTCTATCCCTCCATTCATCCCTCCCTCTATCCCTCCATTCATCCCTCCATTCATCCCTCTATCATCCATCCCTCCCTCTATCCCTCCATTCATCCCTCCATTCATCCCTTTATCCCTCCATTCATCCCTCCATTCATCCCTCTATCCCTCCATTCATCCCTCCATTCATCCCTCTATCATCCATCCATCCCTCCCTCTATCCCTCCTTTCATCCCTCTATCCCTCCATTCATCCCTCCTTCTATCCCTCTATCATCCATCCATCCCTCCCTCTATCCCTCCATTCATCCCTCAATTCATCCCTCTATCATCCATCCATCCCTGCCTCTATCCCTCCATTCATCCCTCTATCCCTCCATTCATCCCTCCCTCTATCCCTCCATTCATCCCTCTATCATCCATGCATCCATCCCTCCCTCTATCCCTCCATTCATCCCTCCATTCATCCCTCTATCATCCATCCCTCCCTCTATCCCTCCATTCATCCCTCTATCATCCATCCATCCATCCCTCCCTCTATCTCTCCATTCATCCCTCCATTCATCCCTCCATTCATCCCTCTATCCCTCCATTCATCCCTCTATCATCCATCCATCCATCCCTCCCTCTATCCCTCCCTCTATCCCTCCATTCATCCCTCCATTCATCCCTCTATCATCCATCCATCCCTCCCTCTATCCCTCCCTCTATCCCTCCATTCATCCATCCATCCCTCCCTCTATCCCTCCATTCATCCCTCTATCCCTCCATTCATCCCTCCTTCTATCCCTCCATTCATCCCTCTATCATCCATCCATCCCTCCCTCTATCCCTCCATTCATCCCTCCATTCATCCCTCCTTCTATCCCTCCATTCATCCCTCCCTCTAGCCCTCCATTCATCCCTCTATCATCCATCCATCCCTCCCTCCCTCTATCCCTCCTTTCATCCCTCTATCCCTCCATTCATCCCTCCCTCTATCCCTCCTTTCATCCCTCTATCCCTCCATTCATCCCTCCTTCTATCCCTCCATTCATCCCTCTATCATCCATCCATCCCTCCCTCTATCCCTCCATTCATCCCTCCATTCATCCCTCTATCATCCATCCATCCCTCCCTCTATCCCTCCATTCATCCATCCCTCCATCCATCTTTGCAGCTGAATAATCTGCTACTGGTGTTTCACCTGCAGTATAGAGGTCAAGATAACAAAATCTTCCTATTGGTTTCAATAGAGGCAGTAGCCCAGTGGTAAAGCTGCTGCCTTTGAAACAATGAACTCACAGTTCAACAAGTTCAAGTCCCGGCTGCCCTGAAAATCCAGAGCTGATGATAATTTAATTTAATTTATTCACTCCACTGAGGGGAGGAGCCGGGACATCAGCTGTGAGCCATGGGAGTGCGGGACAGACCTGATAAATCGTGGCAGTCCCGCAGAATCTGGGACGGTTGGGAGGTATGTAGATGTAAGGGCTCTTCTCCACTGGCGTGTAAAAAATCACAGCGATACTCGGCTCAAAATGTGAGTTGAGTATCCTGAGTGTGATCTGCGTACGGTGTGTTTTTTTTTTTCCTCACATAGCATCCGTATGACATGTGAGCGTCATGCAAGTGCTATGTGAGTTTTTAGGTAAGCAGAGTCAGACAGGTTACGGGAGAAATCTCCTGTAAAACCAGTCCTGGCCGCGGTTACCTGCACTGAGCTCCGGAGCTGTTACCTGAGCTCCAGAGATCTGCCTGGTCTGTTTGCAGCTGTGCTGACCTGAACAGCAATCGCCGGGGAATCAATCACTCGGCGCTCGCTGTTCAGGCTGCACTCTGGAGCTCAGGTGACAGCTCCGGAGTTCAGTGCATGTAACCGTGGCCAGGACTGGTTTTACAGGAGATTTCTCCGGTAGCCAGTCTGACGCAGTATGCAAGTGTCAGGATCCGTGTGACATGCGCATGCCACCCGGATTCTGACTTTTTTCTCACCCCAGAGGATTGCATGTGGGTGAGAGAGCTGAGAATTGCATCAAATCGCAGCATGCTGTGATTTCAAGGAGAGCCTGTGTAGAGTCTGAAAAAAACGGGGAAATGGAGACTGCATCATATGAAACCCTTTGACAGATTGCAATCCGTTTTTCCATGCGATGGGATTTGGAGAAAAAAAACGCCAGTGGAGAAGAGCCCTCAATAGATGTATCTTCTCTAGGATCAAGCAAGAGGCTGCATAATTACACCATCATAAACACGCAAGAAAACCCTAATGGGAAATACACCAGGTGCTGTGGAGCTGTTATATCTAGAAGGTGGTTCTAGAAGAGTCCAGTGAGTCCAGGCTCTGACCATAATATTGTATATTAGGACAGGTGACTTTGGGTCAGTCAATCCCCTTCTAGGTCTTCAGAGTTGATTTCACCTATGTTAGGAGATATCCTTAGCAGAGGTAGACAATCTTCTAATGTGAGCTCCCTGCCATCCCCATAGATATTATTGGGTGATGCAAGATGTAAACATATAGCAGGATAAGGCACAGTCACAGTGTAAGGCCCCTTTCACACGTCAGTGATTCTGGTACGTTTGTGCTTTTTTTTAAACGTACCAGAATCACTGACATACGCAGACCCATTATAATGAATGGGTCTGCTCACACATCAGTGATTTTTCACTGCACGTGTCTCCGTGCGGCGTACCCGCGTGTCCGTATTTGCCGCACGGAGACATGTCCATTTTTTTTGGCATCACTGATGTCCCACGGACCACGCAGTGGTGTGGTCTGTGAAACACGTGCCAGAAAAAAACGTGCTTTTAAAATAAAAATCTTTTTTACTCACCCGGCTCCAGCGATGTCCTCTGCAGCCCGTGCAGCCTGCTGCTTCTGAGCCGGCTCATTACTGTCGCGCATATCCATGATGCACGACACAGCGGACCCGGAAGCAGCTGCTGCGGGGGACAGCGCCGGCCGGATGCTGCACCGCGGGAGCGATCAGCACCATGGAGAGCGGGAGCGCGTACAGGTGAGTTAATCTCTAAGTGCAATCACGGGTCACGGAAAACGGAGCCCGGATTGCACTTAGACAACCCACGTGTGCCGTAATTCACGGCACACGGAGGGACATGTGCGTGTTTTACACGCCAGTGAAAAACGTCAGTGTTTTTCACTGACGTGTGAAACGGGCCTAAGAGATGTTGAGGTACACTTGTAGGTTTCCACACCATATGTCCAGAGAATTAGAAACAAGGCACTCTCAAATGGTGATACAAATTAAGAATTTATTCAATAAGTCTTAAAGCAACATGTGACTTTTCGGCCAGGTGGCCTTCATCAGAACACTTGTTATTAAGACTGTCAGGGTAGTGGTAAAGGCAGTGGTATCCACCTCCATGCAGCATAGTGGTGGATACCACTGCCTTTACCACTACCCTGACAGTAAAAGATATAACCATATAAAATATAACCTTTAATATTAATATAAGGTAAAAACAACACCAAAAGCAAAAGCAATATCCTCTTACGGTAGATAATCAAAGGGACATGTAATCCATGATAGGTAATATACCAAAAAAGGGGGCACAGGGCAGGGAAAAAGCTGACCCTAATGGGCCCTAAAGCCTATCCCTATTCTAGCAATGGAGGGTATTACGCCTAAGGGTTGTGGTGCCCCTATTCACCGACAGGAAACCCTAATAGTATAGTGTAGAGTGCACAGTTATGGCCAAAAATTTTGAGAATGACACCAAAATTATATTTTCACATGATCTGTTGCCCTCTGGTTTTTAATTGTGTTTGTCTGATGTTTACATCACATACAGAAATATAATTGCAATCATATTATGAGTACCAAAAGGTTATATTGACAGTTAGAATGAGTTAATGCAGCAAGTCAATATTTGCAGTGTTGAGTTGACCCTTCTTCTCCAGAACCTCTGCAATTCTCCCCGGCATGCTCTCAATCAACTTCTGGACCAAATCCTGACTGATAGCTGTCCATTCTTGCATAAGCAATGCTTGCATTTTGCCAGAATTTGTTGGTTTTTGTTTGTCCACCCGTCTCTTGATGATTGCCCACAGGTTCTCAGTGGGATTAAGATCTGGGGAGTTTCCAGGCCATGGACCCAAAATCTCTGTTTTGGTTACATGAGCCATTTAGTGATCACCTTTGGTTTATGGCAAGGTGCTCCATCAAGCTGGAAAAGGCATTGTTGGGCGCCAAACTGCTCTTGGACAGTTGGAAGTTGCTCTTAGAGGACATTCTGGTACCATTCTTTATTCATGGCTGTGTTTTTAGGCAAGACTGTGAGTGAGCCGATTCCCTTGGCTGAGAAGCAACCCCACACATGAATCGTTTCAGGATGCTTAACAGTTGGCATGAGACAAGACTGCTGGTAGCGCTCACCTCTTATTCTCCTAATAAGCTGTTTTCCAGATGTCCCAAACAACCGAAAAGGGGATTCATCTGAGAAAATGACTTTATCCCAGTCCTCAGCAGTCCACTCCCTGTACCTTTTGCAGAATATCCGTCGGTCCCTGATGTTTTTTCTGGAGAGAAGTGGCTTCTTTGCTGCCCTCCTTGAAACCAGGCCTTGCTCAAAGAGTCTCCACCTCACAGTGCGTGCAGAAGCACTCACTCCAGCCTGCTGCCATTGCTGAGCTAGCTCAGCACTGCTGGTAGTCCAATCCCGCAGCTGAAACCGTTTTAAGATACGGTCCTGGCATTTTCTGGTCCTTCTTGGGCGCCCTGGAGCCTTTTTGGCAACAATGGAAGCTCTCTCCTTGAAGTTCTTGATGATGCGATAGATTGTTGACTGAGGTGCAATCTTTGTAGCTGCGATACTCTTCCCTGTTAGGCCATTTTTGTGCAGAGCAATGATGGCTGCACGTGCTTCTTTAGAGATAACCATGGTTAACTGAAGAGAAACAATGATACCAAGCACCAGCCTCCTTTTAAAGTGTCCAGTGGTGTCATTCTTACTTAATAATGACTGATTGATCGCCAGCCTTGTCCTCATCAACACCCACACCTGTGTTAATGGAACAATCACTAAAACAATGTTAGCTGCTCCTTTTAAGGCAGGAATGCAATGATGGTGAAATGTGTTTTGGGGGTTAAAGTTCATTTTCTTAGCCAATATTGACTTTGCAAGTAATTGCTGTTAAGCTGATCACTCATTATGACATTCTGGAGTATATGCAAATTGCCATTAGAAAACCTTAAGCAGTAGACTTTGTAAAAATGAATATTTGTAGCATTCTCAAAACTTTTGGCCATGACTGTACTAGGGACTAACAGTGCACCACAAAACAAAATTGAGAAAATATTAAAACCTGATATGTAAATTACACCATAGATAATCAATTGTGACTCATCTGGTTAGAATATCCATCAGTCAGGGTCCTCAGTGGGAAAAAGGTTGTCCCAATAAGTTTTCCCCTGTGAGGTACCCTGTCAGGTATTTTCCTCAAGCACCCTGACTCTGGCTGCGCCTGGCAAGTGACTTCCGTCATCCCAGCCTATTGGTTTGACTGTCCCCTGATGAACCCTGTGTACCTGTAGGGGAAAACGCGTCAGGACAACCTTTTTCCCCACTGAGGACCCTGACTGATGGATCTTCTAACCACTAATGAGTCACAATTGATTATCTATGGTGTAATTTACCTATCAGGTTTTAATATTTTCTCACTTTTGTTTTGTTGTGCACGGTTAGTATAGTGTAGCATGTACTAGGGACTATTAGGGTTTCCCATCGGTGAATAGGGGCGCAACAACCCTAGGGCATCATACCCTTCATTGCTAGGTAGGGACAAGCTTAAGGCTAGGATCACACTTTGCGTTTTTACCTGCGTTTTAGGTGTTTTTTAGGTCCGTTTTGGGAAGCGCCTTTTTCTTGCCATAAGGCATGCATTTTGATTTACCAGCAAAGTCTATGGAAAAATTGGATTTTCCGACCCCACTTTGCGTTTCTAAACGCTGCGTTTAATTTGCATATTTTGTGGCAAAAACCATGAGTTCAAAGAAGTAACATGTCAGTTGTTTTTGCCATTTTCAGTGCGTTTTGCTAACATTGGAGTCAATGAAAAGGCCCTCCCCTTTAGAGCGTTTAGCGTGGGGGGACTCATGGGTTCGCGTCGCCTGACACGTTAATGCTTGTTTTTTAATGGTTTTGTATTTATTAATTTATACATTAGTTGTGGTTGGTATGGTCTGTTCTGCACTATTTCTTCCCCCCCGCTTTTGTTATGTTTTATGGTACTTACCTTCTAGGTGCTTCTGTAGTCAGTCATCTGACTGGGCAGATTTGAGCAACAGATACAGGATTGGCTGTTGGCTTTTGGAGGGAAAAGTGAATTATATATAGACTGTCATCTGGTGTCAGGTGTCAGTTCTGACAGGAAGCGGATTCAAGCAGCTCCGCGCCCGCCCCCCCTTTAGGTTTAAGTCGCGGTTTTATTAGTTGGGTAGTCGCCCAGCTAAGCCTGGGTGGACAGTGTTTTTTCTGAGATATTGTAAGATTAATTATTTATGCAAGAGGTTATTTTTTGGTCTAATTTATTTAATGGTTAAAATTATTATTTAATGGTTAAATTATTATGTAACTCATTAATAAACAGCGCGGCCTTTATTCACCAAGATATGTTTTTTGTGTTTTTATTGTTAAGTTATATTTAGCTGTATAAGGGGTGTCTATGGCGTTTGCGATCCCATGAGAAATGGCAAAAACCAAGATTCCTTCAAATTCCTGCGTTTTACCTGCTTTTTCAGTGCAGAAAGCACGCGTTTTGGACTACCAAAACGCATGCTTTTTGATCAATAAAATAATGATTTCATAAGTCCCTTTACACACACACATAGTCCGACAATTTAAATTAAGGAAAATAATACTTTATTGCAATTTTTCCATAAAATATCATATTACCGCAATAATTTAATGAACATAATTTAATTTCATGATTTTTTCTATGATTATAGATTTGATATTTTTTTTACCATTTTTTCTAAGATTTTAACTATTTAAACTTTATTAAGCAGTGTCTTTATGTTCAAAACGCAACTATCAGAACGCAGGTGGAAACGCAGAAAAAAAGCGCTGAAATCGCAACAAATACGCGGCAAAAACGCATGCGTTTTCAGCGCTAAATTTCAGAAAAAGGCAACTTTGGCCAAATCAATTAAGCCCAAAACGTGCGTTCTAAACTGCAAGTAGGTGAACGCAAAGTGCGTTCCTAGCTTTAGGGTCCATTATGGTCAGCTTTTTCCCTGCCCTGTGCCCCCTTTTTTGGTATATTACCTATCATGGATTACATGTCCCTTTGATTATCTACCCTACACTATAAGAGCATATTGCTTTTGCTTTTGGTGTTGCTTTTACCTTATATTAATATTAAAGGTTATATTTTATATGGGGTTTGTTCTTTTTGGTTATACTCAGTGTTACAATGCCACTTTGGGAACACTGCATGATATAGCAAGTGAAGGTCGTGGTACAGCTTACAGCTGCTGACAAGTGTTATATAACGATTTTCAAGGGTATACAGCTCTACCTGTACAAAATAATATGCCATATGCAAATGTTGCTGCCCAAAATAAGTGCTTTGTGTAGAACTAATAATAATCTATATGTACTGACCTAGGAAATACAGCATAAAGAAGAATGCAGTGGGAAAGTATCAGACACAACTATACAAAAAATAGAGTTTCAAAAGAATTATCCCTTAACTAGAAGGTGGCCCGATTCTAACGCATCGGGTATTCTAGAATTTATTGTGTAGTTAATGTATGATTTTTGTTATATATATAGATGTTGTTGTGTGTAGTTGCCAAGTATTTGTGTAGTGCGCTGTAAATGTTCTGGGTGTTGTCTGGGTGGGGGGTTGTGAGAGTGGTGTTGTTTGTGTGTTGCGTTGTGTGTTGCATTGTTTGTGGAGCGCTGTGTGTCTGTAGCGTTGTGTGTGTGTGGTGCTGTGTGTGTTGCGTGGTTTGTGTGGGTGTGTGTGTGTGTGGGGTGCGTGTGTTTGTTTTGGGGGAGGTATGATTTGTGCAATGTGTGTGTTGCGCGGTATGTGCATATATTTGTGTTTGCCGCGGTGTTTGTGTGTTGTGTGTGTGCAGCATTGTATGTGTGTGTGTGGGTGTCTGTGTAGGGCGGTGTTTGTGGTTCCCAGTGTGTGTGTGGTATGTTGTGCGGTGCGTGTGTGGCAGTTTGTGTGTGTTTTGGGGGGAGGTGTGCACCCCCCATCGTGCTCCTTCCCCCATGCTGCGCATCCCCCATGCTGCGCACCCCCATCGTGCTCCATCCCCCATGCTGCACACCCCCCATCGTGTTTCATCCCCCCATTCTGGGCACCCCCCATCGTCGTCCACCCCCCATGCTGCACCCCCCATCGTGCTCCATCCCCATGCTGCACCCCCCATCGTGCTCCATTCCCCATGCTGCACTCCCCATCGTGCTCCATCCCCCATACTGTGCACCCCCCATCGTGCTCTATCCCCCATGCTGCGCACCCCCCATCGTGTTTCATCCCCCCATTCTGGGCATCCCCCATCGTGCTCCATCCCCCATGCTGCGAACCCCTCAGAGAGGAGTATAATAGGAGGATTATAATAGGAGGAGTATAATGGGAGGAGTAGTCCTGGGGAAAGAGGAGTATAATGGGAGGAGTTGTTCTGGGGGGAGGTGTACAGGTGCCCAATGTGTGTGGGGGTGTGGCCGAGCGGGCATAGTGTGAGGGGGCGTGGCCTAGCAGGCATAGTGTGAGGGGGCGTGGCCTAGCGGGCATAGTGTGAGGGGCCGTGGCCTAGCGGGCATAGTGTGAGGGGGCGTGGCCTAGCGGGCATAGTGTGAAGGGGGCGTGGCCTAGTGGGCGTCACATGCGGGGGCGTGGCCTAGTGGGCATCATGTGCGGGGGCGTGGCCTAGCGGGCAGCGCATGCAGGGGCTTGGCCTAGCGGGTAGCGCATGCGGGGGGCGTGGCCTAGCGGGCATCGCGTGCGGGGACGTGGCCTAGGGGGCATCGTGTGCGGGGGGCAGGCCTGGCCAAACGGTTAATCCATGCGGGGGTGGGGCCAGGCCGAGCCGAGCGGCCAATCCGTGTGGAGGGGCGGGGCCAGGCCGAGCCCAGCAGCCAATCTGATGGTTGTCACTGTAAGGACACAATGTCACTGTAACGACACAATTTTGGTTTTGGAGCAAGACAGACAGACAGACAGACAGAATAAGGCAATTATATATATTTATACAGATACCCAAAGTAACCAAAACAAATCAGTGCTTAAATGTTGAAGTATCATAATAAGTCCTGACATGCACTAATGAGCGACTTGTAGATGAGTGTTTGTGTTACCATAATTATGTTATCAATCAACATTTACTACAAATTATGACAACATACAGTTAGGTCCAGAAATATTTGGACAGTGACACAAGTTTTGTTATTTTAGCTGTTTACAAAAACATGTTCAGAAATACAATTATATATATATAATATGGGATGAAAGTGCACACTCCCAGCTGCAATATGAGAGTTTTCACATCCAAATCGGAGAAAGGGTTTAGGAATCATAGCTCTGTAATGCATAGCCTCCTCTTTTTCAAGGGACCAAAAGTAATTGGACAAGGGACTCTAAGGGTTGCAATTAACTCTGAAGGCGTGTCCCTCGTTAACCTGTAATCAATGAAGTAGTTAAAAGGTCTGGGGTTGATTACAGGTGTGTGGTTTTGCATTTGGAAGCTGTTGCTGTGACCAGACAACATGCGGTCTAAGGAACTCTCAATTGAGGTGAAGCAGAACATCCTGAGGCTGAAAAAAAAAAGAAAAAATCCATCAGAGAGATAGCAGACATGCTTGGAGTAGCAAAATCAACAGTCGGGTACATTCTGAGAAAAAAATAATTGACTGGTGAGCTTGGGAACTCAAAAAGGCCTGGGCGTCCACGGATGACAACAGTGGTGGATGATCGCCGCATACTTTTTTTTGGTGAAGAAGAACCCGTTCACAACATCAACTGAAGTCCAGAACACTCTCAGTGAAGTAGGTGTATCTGTCTCTAAGTCAACAGTAAAGAGAAGACTCCATGAAAGTAAATACAAAGGGTTCACATCTAGATGCAAACCATTCATCAATTCCAAAAATAGACAGGCCAGAGTTAAATTTGCTGAAAAACACCTCATGAAGCCAGCTCAGTTCTGGAAAAGTATTCTATGGACAGATGAGACAAAGATCAACCTGTACCAGAATGATGACAAGAAAAAAGTTTGGAGAAGAAAGGGAACGGCACATGATCCAAGGCACACCACATCCTCTGTAAAACATGGTGGAGGCAACGTGATGGCATGGGCATGCATGGCTTTCAATGGCACTGGGTCACTTGTGTTTATTGATGACATAACAGCAGACAAGAGTAGCCGGATGAATTCTGAAGTTTTTGGGATATACTTTCAGCCCAGATTCAGCCAAATGCCGCAAAGTTGATCAGACGGCGCTTCATAGTACAGATGGACAATGACCCCAAGCATACAGCCAAAGCTACCCAGGAGTTCATGAGTGCAAAAAAGTGGAACATTCTGCAATGGCCAAGTCAATCACCAGATCTTAACCCAATTGAGCATGCATTTCACTTGCTCAAATCCAGACTTAAGACGGAAAGACCCACAAACAAGCAAGACCTGAAGGCTGCGGCTGTAAAGGCCTGGCAAAGCATTAAGAAGGAGGAAACCCAGCGTTTGGTGATGTCCATGGGTTCCAGACTTAAGGCAGTGATTGCCTCCAAAGGATTCGCAACAAAATATTGAAAATAAAAATATTTTGTTTGGGTTTGGTTTATTTGTCCAATTACTTTTGACCTCCTAAAATGTGGAGTGTTTGTAAAGAAATGTGTACAATTCCTACAATTTCTATCAGATATTTTTTTCAAACCTTCAAATTAAACGTTACAATCTGCACTTGAATTCTGTTGTAGAGATTTCATTTCAAATCCAATGTGGTGGCATGCAAAACTTGTGTCACTGTCCAAATATTTCTGGACCTAACTGTATTTATTTTAGTGCAGTTATACAAGGGGTACTTCACTTTTAAAGGTTAATATTGGAAAGCTAACCCATTTTACAGAAAGCTTTCTGCATTGCACATGGTTTTACAAGATCTCTTCTTGTCATTCAATCTAAGCTTTTATTGTCTCCTGCTGGTCAAGTAGTGAGCACATAGGCTATAGCACAGTAAGTGGCACTTTAGGGCCAGGTTCACAGCAGGCTTTATCCAGTGGAACCGTCAGGCAATACGTCTGAAGCCCTGAAAAATGGGATTGGGGATATTTGGTCTGTCGGGGCTGATGCCTTTAATGAAACAGTCATGTGTGCTCAGTCGGACATTATTTTCGGTGGTATCCGCCTATTTGAGATGGTCACCAAAATGAAGCGGACTGTTGAAAATGATGTCCAACAAAGCAATATTAAAGTCGATGGCGCTGTTGGCAAACACTCCCCAATCCAATTCTCCAAGGCTTCAGACATAAGCCATGATGGAGCCATAGATGAGTGGATAATGTGAACATAGCCTAACTGCAATAACCCTTGCACCTGTGTATCCATCACATTTCCAAGACAGATTTCTAGCCATTGGCAACAAACAATGAAGAGTCCCATTAAATGGCAAGCCAGAGGTCTAATGTCTTTATTTTTTACAAACAAGAACATTTGCTTGTTGAGAAAGGAAACCACAAATTTACCAACACGACATAAAACGGGCTTTACCTCCTGAGAGAGGGAACAGCAATTGGACCGGTCCTGGGGGGAATCGGTGGTGGCGGAGAACGTATTACCATTTCAGGGAGTTGGGAAAATCGGTAATTCTGTTGGAGAAGAACAATATTCAGATGCAGCTTTGGTTGAAGGTAGATCTGTCACTGATGATCTACACAGCTTTACATTTTTTATCAAAGAAATAGACAACAGTTTTTTTCTGAGAATAACTTTTCCCTCCCGATCGACTTCTGACATGTAAAGGCCCCGTTACACGCAACGACGTATCTAACGATATATCGCCGGGGTTACGGATTCCGTGATGTACATCCGGCATCGTTAGCGACGTCGTTGCTTGTGACACCAACAAACGGCCGTTAACGATCAAAAATACTCACCTTATCGTTGATCGTTGACACGTCTTTCATTTTCATAAAATCGTTGATTGTTGAGGACGCAGGTTGTTTGTCGTTCCCGAGGCAGCACACATCGCTACGTGTGACACTGCGGGAACGACGAACTACAGCTTATCTGCGGCCGCCAGCAATGAGAAAGGAAGGAGGTGGGTGGATGTTACGGCCACTCAACTCCGCCCCTCCGCTTTTATTGGGTGGCCGCTTAGTGACGCTGCTGTAATGCCGCACGAACCACCCCCTTGGAAAGGAGGCGGTTCGCTGGCAACAGCGACGTCGCTAGGCAGGTAAGTCCGTGTGACGACTCCTAATGATTTTGTGCGCCACGGGCAGCGATTTGCCCGTGATGCACAAACGACGGGGGCGGGTGCTTTCACCAGCGATATCGCTAGCGATGTCGCTGCGTGTAAAGCCCCCTTTAAAATAATAAATGACCCCTTTCCCCTGGTTTTTGTGGACAGGCTGCAGTGGTGATGTCACTACTACAGCACTCATGACCGCTGCAGTCAATCACTGAGCTCACTAGCCCTAATGTCATTTACTCCTGGAACTTATGTTTCAAGTTGACAGGATGTTGACAGCAACATTGCATTTTACATGGTCGGCAGCACTAGTTCTCAAAGCCTCATCACTGTTCATAAATGTTCCCAGCAGTGAGGACTGAGGAATAAGTGATCTACTTGGTGCTGGGTAATGGAACAAGAACCATTGTTGTTAACAGAAATTGTATATAATAATCACTACAAGGGTAATGGCTCCCCTGACACAGATGTAAAAAGGGGAGTGGGACTGACTACTGATGCATCTTTATAATCTGCAGCATCATTTTCACATTATGCGGCCGTGAAATGTATTACTGGGCTCTGAATGGTAAATAAAGCTGCAGGTATGTGAACTCTGCATCAGTGACTTGTACAAATCTGGAAAAGCATTCATTGTACAGATGAAACTAAGATCAACCTGTACTAGAATGATGGGAAGAAGATGGTATGGAGAAGGTTTGGAACGCCCCATGGTCCAAAGAACACCACATCCTCTGGAAAACATGGTGGAGGCAGTGTGATGGCCGGGCATGCTTGGCTTCCAGTGGCCCTGGGTCCCTAGTGTTTATTGATGATGTGACTGAAGAAACAAGAATTCTGATGTTTACATGGCCATACTTTCTACTCAGATTGAACCAAAAGCAGCAAGGTTAATTGGATGGAGCTCCACAGATAAACAATGACCCAAAATACACTGCAAAAGCAAACAGGAGATTTTTTTTATTTTTTTTTTTAAGGCAAAGAAGTAGTATGTCACATGCTTAAGAAAAAACAAGACCCATGAACAAGCATCAACTTAAGTCACATGCAGAGAATGCCCGGCAAAGCATCACAAAGGAGTATACCCAACATTTGGTGATGTCCATGGCTTAAAGACATTAGGCAGTCATTGCCTGCAAAGGATTCTCTACGAAATACTAAAAATGAACATTTTATTTATAGTAAAGTTACTTTGTCCATTACGATCAATCCCCTGAAAAGAGGAGGCTTTGTGGAAAAACGTCTGCAATTCCTAAACGTTGCACAGGATACTTTTGTTAAACCCCTTTGATTAAACCTGTACATCTACACTTCAATTTCATCTCAGTTGTTTCGTGTTAAATAAAAAATAGCAGCCTTCAGAGCTGAAATCACAGAGATTCACTCACTGTCCAAATATTTCTGTACCTAATTGTGAGTACCTAGGTCACAGCATCTGGCAATGTAGATTATATGCAAGAATAGAGCAGTCTGGGCACTTTCTGTAACATATCCAGACAAGATCACGGAAACTGTTCTTGTTTCTCGTGCTCTGGGCTATCAGTCGCTCGTCACCCCATTCTGACAGTTTGTAACTCTCACGGTATCTCCACAATGATCTTATTCTGTCATCATCCATTTATTCTCTTTCCCTAAATAATTCCTTTCGTGTGTTGTTGAATAAACAAGTTTGATAACATATATATTTCATCTATATGTACTATATACATTTATATCTCAGCCCAGCTTGCAATTTAGAGGGAACAAATAGGTGCCAATTAACCAGTTCAAGCCAGGGCCATTTACCCCCAAACTTGACCAGGCACACTTTTAGGTTTCTCTATACATGCAGTTTATCGATTTTTATTTTTTCTCTCATTCAGTTATTCAAGTAATAGTAATTTTTGTATCTTTTTTTGTGACCCATAGGGCCTGATTTGTATGTCACTGTCATATTCTATTTTCTTATAATCACCACAAAGAACCACTAAAAGACCTTTTAAAACACGTTCCCCATTCTGTAACAAATATTTTTATATATCAGGCACATTATTTTTTGTTTTGTTCATTTTTGTATTTTTTACCCACTAATTTGTAATTATTTATTAATTTGTTAATTTACAGGTATATATTTTTATATGGTATATATATATATTTTTTTTATATATATATATATTAAGGTCATAAAAGACTTTGGGAGGAAGGTACTTCAATTTTTAGATATTTTTATTTTCATATTATATCCCCTGTAAAGTGAATGGTATATTAGAGCCAGTTACAGGGAAATGCAGCCTCCTGGCTGCATAGCAGAGCTGTCTGGGTCTCTTATTACCCAGAAGTTCCTGCTCCCTCTCTACATATAGCCTATATTTTATCTAAAAAATATGGTATATGTGAAGCCCCACAGGTGTTGTGTCGGTGCATTACCTTCAGGGACTCCACGTGGAGGAACAGTCTGGTCACAGGTAGGGAATCTTCTCTTTTGGATTTTCGTGACGCCACTCTCGGTATTGCGGTCAGGGTGACTGCCACTGCAGATTAAGGGGTGCCTGGGGCTGATGGTGGGTGCAGTCAGTTGTAGTGGCCTCCCGAGAGTGAGGCAGGCCCCAGGGCCCTGTGTAAGTGTGTGGAACCACAAGGCGCAGAATGACTCAAACACAGCCCAGGGTCTGCAGTGTTTCAGGGTTTTTACTCACAGTTGATGGCAGGGTGAGTAACCCGGGCGTAGCTGGGATGAACCAGGCTGGAACCAAGTATCCTTTCAGCTGGCTGATGAGGGTGACTACAAACTCACCTTCCTTAGCCCTGTGTGTTTTGTGGTGACCCCTACTTGAAGCCTTGCTGGGGTCGCCCTGGGAAGTTGCTGATGCCTCTCTCCCCTTGTTTTTGGCCCGTTTTGAATCCTCTCTTTGCTACGTGGCTGCAGACTCTGTGGTGGTAGTATGGTGTGGGTCTGAAGTGCAGGTTTGGCAGAAGAAAGGTGAATCTATCTCTGCACTGGGACCTGTTACCCTTGCGAGCCTGGTACCTCCCTGGCAGTCCCCTTACTCTACCACTCCGTTGCTCTCTCTAGCCTTGGGTGGATTTCGGGTGGCACTACCAGGTGACCAATCTCCCCCATCGGTAGTCACTGCGCGTACGTTGTCAGATTGTGACAGACTCCAGGGTCTGCTGCATGCGACTGCTCTCCCTGAGCTGCACTCACTAACTGGATCACTACTTCCTCCTCTCCTGTTCTTGCCTACGAAATATAGCAACCAGGCTCTCTACCACACCCCTTGAGTGGACATGGAGGCCATGCCCCCTCCTGGATTCCCCAGGGGTCCTCCCAAAGGTAGATGTGTGAGAACTGATTACTATGCGTCTGTGTAGTCACATCTCGGTCAGCCTTCCGAATCACCTGTATTGTACTGCCCCTGTGGCACTCCTGAGGCTTCCGTCGCCACAGGAACATTGCACCACAGCCAGAGGTGTGATGTCCCATCTTGGGTAAGGACAGGAGTAAACGCCGGTTGACAGGCAAATTCACACTACACCCATTGTTAGGCATATTTAGGGACCGGGGATAGTGGCAGCTACCCCCATGCTGCATGCTGGGGGGCCGTAAGACCCATCTCTTCTCCCTTAGGGTGGGGCCTAGCAACAGGGAAGGTGGGAGGAGCCAACAGCAAGAAAGAGCAGAGACGGGAAGGTCAAGTCTAGTCTGTCAGTAGGAGCAGAGGAGAGAGTAGTTGGAGAGTGAAGTCAGAGAGTGAGGAGTTGGAGAGAGAGAGAAGTGACAGAGAGTGAAGCTTCCTGGTGGAGACCATGGGGCCCAGCTAGGCCCAGGTGACACCACAGACAGCAAGGAAAGGATTCCAGGGCCACTGAAAAGCTTTCAAGCTCGTGGCCTGTTCCACTAGAACATCGGGTGGAGGGATCAGGCTGCATCCAGGGACGGTCCCTAGAAACCAAGGAAAGAAAGACATTTCCAAAGTAAACACCGAAGGCCCAGGGTGGTTGCAAGCGCCCAGGGCCCCATCCCACCGTAGATCCCCTGGGAAGAGGGCAAGATTCCATCCAGGCAAGCCTTCTTGACCAGACCCTATGGTGGAGGCCGAGACAGGTTTATCCAGAGAGGTCAAGGCTTTGAAGACAGCCGAGGGAAGAGACACAACAAAAGAGTGCACCGGCATTTACTCCCAGAACTACCCGGGATCGGCGGAGGTCCCTGACGGTGAATTTCAGCAGTCCAAAGGCACCAGTATGCTGCAGCCCTGGAATTGTGAGTAAACATCTTGAAACTACACCCCCTGGTGTTCCCTCCTTTATTTCACCCTGCAAAGCACCATAGACTTTAATAAGCACCAACGGTTGCCCCGGGGTACCGCTCCTCCTGTGGGGAGCAGAACCATCCCAGCTGCTAATCCATCAGCCCCGGAGGTCTCATCCAGCAGCGGCGGCTCCTTAGTCGCAATCCACAGGTGGCGTCACGAAAATTCCACAAACTTTATTTTTAATTACCACCCCCACAACTGCCATATTAGTTAACCACGCCAGGGTTACGGAGTCGGGCATCGCCACCACTGACTACCCCCGGACTAGTTCGGCCCAACACCGGGTGTCCCAAAGCCCTGGGGTGGGCGAGTCACCTCCAGCATGGGTGCAGTACTCAGTGGTGCCTGACCAGGTCAGGGGCGCCACATATACATAAAGGGGACAAATATTTATTTTTATATTTAGGACAAGTCACAAATACAAGATCAGTAGAGGATGAATCCCTGGCATCTCTAACAATTTATTGTAGCTGGATGTAAACAACGTATATTGCAGAACACCACAGTTCTGAAGCTGTCTAGTGGTCACTGCTGAGAATTGTAGATCATCTCTGATTAAAGAATCTAAAAGCTGATGTGCAGTACCAAGACACAGTCACTAGACAGTGTACAGACCTTCTGTGTTCTGCTGCATGTACTGGTTATATTCAGAAACCACCGTAACTGATCGGTGTGGATGGCAGGTGTCGGACCCCCAATCTTATATTGATTGCCTATTTTAAGGACCGGTTATCAGTAGTGGGTAACCCCCATAAGCAGCTGCATTCACAATTCTGCTGGCTTAGTCTACATGCGCAAGCTGCATTTTTTTGTCGTGTTTTTGTCGCGTTTTTTGGTGCAGTTTTGTTGTCAGAACTTTCTGACGTTTGTCTTCCAGCAAGGTCTATGAGAAGTCAGATTTGCTGTGCGCATATTGCAGTTTATTTGTCAGTAGAGCTGAGCAGACTCTCAAAAAGCGGGACTGGCGGGTCCCTGCTAATTTTCTTAAAAAATCTGGATTCGGTCCGGATTCTGGTACTCATATAAGTCTATGATAACCAGAATCCGGGGATTAAAAATGTTGGTGGAAGGAAAAGGAGGATAAGAGCGTGTACAGTGTACTCACCCATGCTCCATGTCATGGCGGCAAGCTGCTTCCGGGTTGCACATTCATCCGGAGCTTCATGGGTCCAGATTGAGCAAGATGCTAGAATGTACGGGCTCCTTCCAGGTAAGACGTACAGTGCCTACAAGTATTATTCAACCCCCTGCAGATTTAGCTGGTTTGATAAGATGCAAATAAGTTAGAGCCTGCAAACTTCAAACAAGAGCAGGATTTATTAACAGATGCATAAATCTTACAAACCAACAAGTTATGTTGCTCAGTTAAATTTTAATACATTTTCAACATAAAAGTGTGGGTCAATTATTATTCAACCCCTAGGTTTAATATTTTGTGGAATAACCCTTGTTTGCAATTACAGTTAATAATCGTCTTTTATAAGACCTAATCAGGCTGGCACAGGTCTCTGGAGTTATCTTGGCCCGATCCTCCATGCAGATCTTCTCCAAGTTATCTAGGTTCTTTGGGAGTCTCATGTGGACTTTAATCTTGAGCTCCTTCCACAAGTTTTCAATTGGGTTAAGGTCAGGAGACTGACTAGGCCACTGCAACACCTTGATTTTTTCCCTCTTGAACCAGGCCTTGGTTTTCTTGGCTGTGTGCTTTGGGTCGTTGTCTTGTTGGAAGATGAAATGACGACCCATCTTAAGATCCTTGATGGAGAAGCGCAGGTTCTTGGCCAAAATCTCCAGGTAGGCCGTGCTATCCATCTTCCCATGGATGCGGATCAGATGGCCAGGCCCCTTGGCTGAGAAACAGCCCCACAGCATGATGCTGCCACCAAGATGCTTGACTGTAGGGATGTATTCTTGGGGTCGTATGCAGTGCTACCCAGTCTCCAAATGTCATGTGTGTGGTTGGCACCAAAGATCTCGATCTTGGTCTCATCAGACCAGAGAACCTTGAACCAGTCTGTCTCAGAGTCCTCCAAGTGATCATGAGCAAACTGTAGACAAGCCTTGACATGACGCTTTGAAAGTAAAGGTACCTTACGGTCTCGTCTGGAACGGAGACCATTGCGGTGGAGTACGTTACTTATAGTATTGACTGAAACCAATGTCCCCACTGCCATGAGATCTTCCCGGAGCTCCTTCCTTGTTGTCCTTGAGTTAGCCTTGACTCTTCAGACAAGCCTGGCCTCAGCACGGGTGGAAACTTTCAAAGGCTGTCCAGGCCGTGGAAGGCTAACAGTAGTTCCATAAGCCTTCCACTTCCAGATGATGCTCCCAACAGTGGAGACAGGTAGGTCCAACTCCTTGGAAAGGGTTTTGTACCCTTTGCCAGCCTTGTGACCCTCCACGATCTTGTCTCTGATGGCCTTGGAATGCTCCTTTGTCTTTCCCATGTTGACCAAGTATGAGTGCTGTTCACAAGTTTGGGGAGGGTCTTAATTAGTCAGAAAAGGCTGGAAAAAGAGATAATTAATCCAAACATGTGAAGCTCATTGTTCTTTGTGCCTGAAATACTTCTTAATACTTTAGAGGAACCAAACAGAATTCTTGTGGTTTGAGGGGTTGAATAATAAATGACCCTCTAAATAAACTTTTCACAATTTAAAAAAAAAATAAAAAAAGAAATAACATTCCTTTTTGCTGCAGTGCATTTCACACTTCCAGGCTGATCTACAGTCCAAATTTCACAATGCCAAGTTAATTCCGAATGTGTAAACCAGCTAAATCTGCAGGGGGTTGAATACTACTTGTAGGCACTGTAATTTGTCATGTGATAGGGGTGTGTGTTCAAAATGTAGCCCATGATGTGTCCTGCTCATCACAGCCTGAGCAGCCTGCTTCATGAAGCAGGCCGTTCAGGATGAGGTGCGCCTGTGACGTGAACTCCTCTGTTCAGCCTGAGCATCCTGCTTCATGAACCAGGCAGCCCAGGATGAGCCACGCCGGCGATGTTTCCTCCACTGCTCAGCTTGTGCCTCCCGATGGATGAATCGTGCATCGGGAGGCCCAGGATGAGCCGCTCCGGTGATGTTTCCATCTCTGCTCAGCCTGCGCCTCCTGATGCATGAATCGTGCACCAGGAGGCCCAGGATGAGCCGTGCCGGCGATGTTTCCCCCTCTGCTCAGCCTGCACCTCCCAGTGCATGAATCGTGCATCAGGAGGCCCAGGATGAGCCGTGGCGGCGATGACCCACAGACAGTCTGTGAGCTAAACCTTTAGAGAAAAAAAGAGTCTCTAACACATCAATTTATGCAGAAAATTTAAATATTATTTTATTATATAATTTTTTTATATAAACACCATAAAAAAAGGACATGATCAGTGTACATTCAAAGAAACCGGATAAAATGGTTGCTCCAAGCCTTGTATATGGCTGCAACAGACGAATAAAGGACAATACATGTCTGTTAACCTTATTCAAGAATGTTAAACTAGGTGAGAAAAATTGTCAACAATATTAATTGGCATATCTCAGTTCCTATGTGGTGTGTAGTAGACTTATCCATATACCATATTATCTTACTTAATTTGACAACTAGGAGTCTCTGCGCTTTCCCTGTCTGGCGGATAGTCAGCCAAGGAGTTTGCAGTACCCAACACTTGTACTACACATCCTCATATTGATATGGATACAGCAAACTTGTTTAAATGTTCTGTTTTATAACACCTTGTGGTGCAAAGTGATGAAAAAATGTGAGGAGAGGGTTAAATCACCAGTAACCCACAAAAAAATAGAACAGAGGGCACTCACCACTTGAAGGCAGAAATCTTGTATTTATTTTTTACATGGAGCAGGTATAAAAGGACGGAGGGGAGAGGGACCGACCACACACGGACTACAGCTGTTTCGCACCGGCAACTTTGACAAGGGACTTGATGTACCGCTTCTTAGTTCTCTTGTGAGGTGCACCACTCGTGGCAGGTCCACACAAGCAAACAAGTTTTCCCATCTATTGAGACAGGTGATACTTTCCATTAATTGCCGGCTGGATGCTGTGCCCGGTTTTTCCTTCTTCCTCTATTGAAATCACCAGTAACCGTGTGCACAGAGATCACAGAGAACTTCACATTGGCTATTACATTTCTCACATAATAATTATAGCATAGACAGGATTGTAATTACCCATATTGCAGTCCTCCAGGTTAAAGCATCAGTGCCCTGATGGGCATTTCGCACTGCGGCTTCGTCAGGGAGCAGATTTCTAGTGCTGCCACTGTACTTTAAATAGCCTTCTCTTAATTCCCCGGCCACTGATGAAGAGACACCAGCGCATGTGCAGTGCCGTCCCATGTCGCTCCGGCGTGTTGTTACTCTCCTGATTGCGCACGCATACTGGCACAATGATGTAAGCCAGTGGGCACGCGCGGCCGCCAGATAACGGAATCACTCAGGTGGACAAGGTAGAACACGGTGCACGCGCAGCTAGACCTCAGTGTTTATCCAGATTAATCCAGGTTAACCCATTCATTGTTCATGTGCAGCCACTTATGCTTAAAGCTATAACTTTTAGTCATACTATCTTATGAAACTATACTGATCATGCAAGTGTCGTTTTTATGGTGTTTTTTTAGATAAAAAAAATAACATAAAATATTTACATTTTCTGCATAAATTGATGCTCCAGAGACTCTTTTTTTTCTCTAAAGGTTTAATTCTGTCTTGGAGTCAGCATCCAGAATGTGTGCAACAGTCTGGAATTTGGTATTGATAATCTGTATTTGATCTGTGTTTTTCACAGCATCCAGCACAAAGGCAAAATGGACTATAAGGTACATGAGAAGACATGGAAGACAAAAGTGTTCAGTGATTCAAATCCGGAATTAGCAGAGGGTAGTAGGGACATTCAGAGAGAAACTATCAGAATGAGAGAGCTACTGCAGAGGAGAATTAAAATCTGGTGAAATAGGGTCTTCTTGGAGAAGTACCTTGAAAAGGGCTTGATCCCAAGGGGACTTGTTGAGGAGGACCTTTTTTATCAAATACTTAATTAACCTCTTGACAAGGGATTGTGGGAAATATGTCGATTTGCCTTACATAATTCAGGTTTCAGATCATATACATGACACAGATATAAAGATGGCCGCCATTTCCTGTTATCCACACCTTGCTTGGAATGCAAGGAATGTCCAGATGAAAGAAGACCACCATATAAGGGAAGACCCCTGGTCAAGCTAGAAGACCAACCCAAAGATCAGATGACATTACAGACCAAACCATCAGCATGGATCCACTAAATGACGTCCCTCCCATAGTCATGGTTTCATCCACTGGTCAGACCCGCCCATCAACAGCAACACGGATCTCCCCATTCGCTAGCCCATGAACTGTCCCACTAAATAGGCATTTCTGAACTTGTGTACGCCCCTAGCCTATATCAAGAGGACGCATGAGTCTCCTCAGTCTGTTCGGTGCCATTTCTAGTGACCAAGAAGAGACTTCATATCCAACTGTGTCTGGTGTGAATTCTTTTATGCATGCACTTGGCCTATACCAATTTGGCAAGGCAGTAGGCAACTAGTGATCTCTGGTTAAGAGTTCACCTTAACATTATTGTACATTAGGCTCCAATCGAAGTCTGTACCAATGGGGGCAAAGGCTTAGCATTGCTCGTATAGCGGGCAGCAAAAAGAAAAGAGTTGCAGCCAGGTATTGGAGACTGATGGGTTAGGAGTAGGGTCAGAAGGTTAATAAAGTATTTAGGGGGGACTGTTGAGGAGGACCTTTTTTATCAAATACTTAATTAACCTCTTGATAAGGGATTGTGGGAAATATGTCGATTTGCCTTACATAATTCAGGTTTCAGATCATATACATGACACAGATATAAAGATGGCCGCCATTTCCTGTTATCCACACCTTGCTTGGAATGCAAGTAATGTCCAGATGAAAGAAGACCACCATAAAAGGGAAGACCCCTGGTCAAGCTAGAAGACATCACAGACCAAACCATCAGCATGGATCCACTAAATGATGTCCCTCCCATCGTCATGGTTTCATCCACTGGTCATACCCGCCCATCAACAGCAACACGGATCTCCCCATTGGCTAGCCCATTAACTGTTCCACTAAATGGGCATATCTGAACTTGTGCACGCCCCTAGCCTATATCAAGAGGACGCATGAGTCTCCTCTGTCTGTTTATCTTTGGCTGCCATCTTTACTGTGACCAAGAAGAGACTTCATATCCGACTGTGTCTGGTGTGAATTCTTTTATGCATGCATTTGGCCCATATCAATTCGGCCAGGCAGTAGGCAGCTAGTGATCTCTGATTAAGAGTTCACCCTAACATTATTGGCGCCAACGTGGAGCCATCAGACGTCGACACCCGAAAACCCTTGGAATCGGCAATTGGAACGGCAGGACGAGCTCCACACCTTGAGAAAGGAGATTGATCGCCTCCTAACATTATTTTGCACGGTAAGTCTGCTGATTTTTATAATCTGTAGTCTTCCCTGTGTATTCTCGGGGTGTGTGGCACTGATTGCCTGACTGTGTCCGGTTTTCAGGGTCTCTGTACACGGCAGACGGGTCTCACGGCTGCTGGCCATATTAATTGCGGAAGAACCATCACGTGTTCAGTTGCCTGCTGCCTGTTTGTGTCAAGGGGAGATTGACTCGTGGTTAAAAGAGCAAGTGGGTTTGTGAGCAGTGTCTGGAAACAAAAAGGATATTGTCTGTCACATGGTTAATGGTGGTGCCTGGGATATGGTTTGTGGTTCTGTGAGGAAATACGTGGGACTGCTGGTACGTGGTAATCTTGGGGCCTAGCGCAGTGTAGCGTGAAGTGGCTGGTACGGATACCATTGGGGCATAGCGTTTAAGTTGCGTGGTGTGGCTGGTACGTGGTAATCTTGGGGCCTAACGCTGGACGTGAAGTGGCAGGTATGGATACCATTAGGGCTTAGCGCAAGCTTGGGTGATATAATTGGTATGAGGTGTCTTGGGGTCTAGAAAGAGCGCTGGACGTGAATCGGCTGGTACGGGCACCTTGTAGCCAGGGGTGACACCATTGGTGTCTTTGTGAATTACAGAACGCAGAAATCAGGCAGGAACTACATGACAGAGTAAGGAAGGATTTGGAAGTGTATGCTGCAAACCCTAGGTTTTCTTTAGTGTTTCAGTTGCGAGTCATCTCCCCATCTCTTTGTCTGTTTTTTATCTTGGTCTGCATAGAGAAAGATTGTTTGGTGTTGTTTATCTCAGGAGAGGATGGGAAAATTTATGAAGTTTTGTCGTATTGGTAATAAGTCAAATTCAGATGGCAAATTAGACCCATGCACATTAGTTGCAGCTCGTGAAGGGAAGAGTCATATAAAACAATGTACAAAACTCATGAAATTGTGCGGGATGCCAGCAGGAGGAAGATTGCAGCCTTTAGAGTGGAAGCTTGTGCTAACAGAGAGAAAAGGTGTTTTGGAAGACAATGGATTGCTATCTGCGGCTTGTGCATGGGTAAGTTTCTGAAAGATTATATAGAGAAAATTGGGTAGAAGAAGTGAGGAAAAAGAAAGACAAAGTTTTGAATTATGTGTATTACAAGAATGTACCTTGTGAGCGACCACCTCCATATAATGCTGATGCTGTAGGATGTGGTGACTCTAGGCCGCAAAATGGTGGACAAAGGCCATGTGCCACTTCCAGTGTTAGTCATTTTGTTGAAGACAAATGTGCTCTCCCCGGTGGTAACCATTTTGTTGAAGACAAATGTGCTCTCCCTGGTGGTAGCCATTTTGTTGAAGACAAATGTGCTCTCCCTGGTGGTAGCCATTTTCTTGAAGACAAATTTGCTCTCCCTGGTGGAAGCCATTTTGTTGAAAACAAATGTGCTCTCCCCGGTAGTAGCCATTTTGTTGAAGACAAATGTGCTGTCCCTAGTGGCACTCGCCCAGATTCCCTCTACCCAGTAATGACCATTAACGGTCAGTACTACATCCCTCTGGGAAGTGAACAGACATTACCCACATTTCCTGTCACAACGATTTCCAGTGAAGCATCAACCCTTTCCCCCACCACTTCCGCTGTGAATCCAGCTATCCTCCCACCTGGACCATCCCCAGCACCGACACTTTCCACTGTCACTTCCGCTGCTAATTTAGCTGCACAATCACAAGAATCACTCTCAGCACCAACCCTTTCCACTGTCACCTTTGAGGTCAATCCAGACACACACTCACGTGAGCCACTCCAAGCAGCAACCTTTCCTCCCAACACTTCTGATGCAACAGCACTCTCACGCTCACGCAGTCTCTCTAATACTACTCCCGGTGCCTCGAGGGTCCTTTCACAGCCAAGTGCACATTTATATGGGACGGTAGCCACTGTATCAGAGGAAGGCACATTTTGGGAAGGGAACACTAATACCACAGGGAGCATAGGGGGAAGGGAATACTGGCAACCAGTTCTTGAAAAAGAGATTCCAGAGGGACCTTTATTGGTGGTGGGTAAAGGTGACATAACAACAATGGAGACAGACGCTATTGTCAATGCTGCAAATTCTCATTTAAAACACAATGGAGGTATAGCTAGAGCTATAGTGGAGGCAGGAGGGGCGACTATTCAAGCTGACAGTCGAGTAATTGTTGAGTCACGTGGGCAGATAGCTATTGGGGACATAGCAGTGACTAAACCCGGCAGTCTTCCCTGTAGATTGATTATACACGCTGTGATATCTACTTTTGACCCCATGCATCCAGACGTTAGTACACAACAACTTCGCACAGCAATAACTCGCATTCTAGAATATGCGAATACTAGTCAGCAGATTGAGACCCTGACAATCCCCGCTATTGGTTCTGGCATTTTTGGATATCCCATTCATGCATGTGCAAGAGAGATAGTAGGCGTTATAATGAACAAATGCAGCCCCCCAAACATTTGCTGTCTCTCTGAAATCAGGTTGATTAGTAATGAACACAGGATTGTAAAGGCTCCAGACTGCCTGCCTCACCTGGACTCCACCTCATGATATAGGAGCTATTCAATCGGAAACTCTCCTTCCAGGCTTACCACCTCCTCCTGCTCCTCTCATACAAGTGTCGATACCTATACCCCCGCTGCCACCTCCAATCCCACCGCTGGTGCCACTACCAATAGCGGAAAAGCCCACATCTGGAGAGCCCACCCTCTATGTCAAGTTTACACCACAGCAATCTGCTACTCTATTGAACCAGCTTCCAGATCCAGAAAAGCAGCCGATGCCTTTTTACAGAAGCATGCTTCAAATCCAGAGAAATTACTCCGCAACGTGGCAAGATCTCATTTCCCTGGCAAATCTTAAAGCGGGCGATGCATATTGGCCTGTTATGGAAACTGCATTCAATGACGCCACACTTGTCAGTGACACCACGTGGGACTCCGGTGTTGAGTTCTGTCAACAACTAAAGACATGGGCCTCAGATAAGCTGGCTGATCAATCAACATCGCTCAAGGATGTCACACAAGAACCAGGAGAATCAGTAGAGAGATATCATGCTCGTTTAACTCAAATGTTTAGTGACCTCGGCTTCAGTATCCAGATTAAGGTTCAACGAACACTGCTCGTCTCCTCTTTTGTTGAAGGCCTTCGAGAAGCCCTGAGGAAGCAATTCCAAGCAATCAGACCTGAGTATGCCACATTGGATCCTAAGGATGTCTTAACGATAGCTAAGGGGTTTGAAAAAACACTCCCTGAAAAAACTACAACAACTTCAAGTAAGAAGACTCATATCCTATGGAATGATGTACATCATGTACAACATCAAGGTCAGCTTCCTTCAACACCACATGCTAGAGGTCTCTGTTTCAATTGTGGCAAACCCGGTCACTACAAACGCGACTGTAGAAACTTTTCTCGGGAACAATACCACGGTGGACACAACCGTAGATTTGCCTATCCCCGAAAGGACCAGTATTATTTAAATCAGCCACAACCACAGGTCCACCCAGATGACAGTCACATCGCTGCTCTGAGGGATCCGAATACCCAATAGGACAAGGGCAAGCCCGTGTCCACTACTTTGGCTTCTACGTCTGGTCCAATAGCCAAAGTAACCATCAACGTTCAAGGCAAACCCTTACCGTTTCTTGTGGATACAGGTGCAGCCAGAAGTGTTATCAGACTACAGGACCTGCCATTTCCCGATCTGATATCCTCTGAAGCAGTAACCTGTGTGGGAGTAGATGGCAAGCCTACTTCTAACAAGCTTACCCGTGAAGTACAGGTTGGACCATACGAAGATGTATTTATGCGCCTGGTGGTATCCCCCAGTTGTCCCATTAACCTTCTGGGAGCAGACCTTCTCCAAAGATTGAGAGCGACTATCAACTATTCATCTAATGGTCTTACCATCACCATTACTGATCCGCTCGATCCGAGTGAAGAGTGTCAACTTCAAGCAGCACCTTTGCTTATGATGATGGACGAAGTCGTTAATGCTGCCTCGGGTATTCCACCAGAAGTTATGTCGCAAGTCCCATCTACTCTATGGTCCACTGGTCCTGAAGATATTGGACGTCTTGCTGTACCTCCGGTACGGGCCATTCTTAAACCTGGAGCTCAACTCCCCAGGGTGCCTCAGTACCCACTCAAATCTGCCCAGGAAGAGTCTTTAGGCACTCAAATTAAGACTCTCCTGGATAACGGGGCATTAGTCAAGTGTACTTCTCTCTGTAATACGCCTTTGTTCCCAGTCAAGAAGAGGACATTGAAGGGAGAAGCCCCAAAGTACCGTATGGTTCAAGATCTCCAGGCTGTTAACGCAGCAACTGTATTGGAAAGTCCCATTGTGCCCAATCCACATACATTGCTGTCTCAGATACCATCGGATGCTACACGTTTCACTGTCATCGATCTAGCCAATGCTTTCTTCAGCGTACCATTGCATCCAGAAGATTGGTACCTGTTTGCCTTCACTTACCAAGGATCACAATACACCTGGACGGTCTTGCCACAAGGAGCACAGAATTCACCAAGTCATTTTTCTCAAGCCCTTGCCTCTTGTCTGCAGCCTTGGAGAGAGATGAACCATCAGGTTGTTCTCCTTCAGTATGTGGATGATCTTCTATTGTGTTGTCCTGATCAAGCAGCAGCTGAAAAATCAAGTCTCAGTCTTCTACTTCACCTCGCACAGCAGAACTGCAAAGTGTCCCTCAACAAAGTTCAATGGTGTCAACCCAGAGTCGTGTTTCTAGGACACTGTCTCTCTCCAGGGTTAAAACATCTCACAAGTGAAAGAAAGGACGCAATTGAGACAGTCCCTCTACCAAAAGGAACTAAGCAGCTACAAGCTTTCTTGGGACTTATCACCTACTGCCGGCAGTGGATTTCAGACGCCTCCAAGTTGATGGAACCATTGTATGATGATCTCAAGATGTCTGCTTTCCCACTAAAACCAGAGTCTGTGGAAGCTTTCTATGCTCTAAAGCTGGGTTTACACACTGCAACATCGCAAAGGACATCGCTGTAACGTCACCGGTTTGGTGACGTAACAGCGACCTCCCTAAGTCTCTGCTAAGTCGCTGGTGAGCTGTCAAACAGGCAAACCTGGCCAACAACTCAACAGCGATCCGGACCTGCAGAGCGAAATAGCTGGTTGTTGGGGGCGTTGATAAGCAGCCTTTTGAAAGGGAAGTTGCTAACAAAGTCTCTGCAAAGTCTTCACACACTGAAACTTCATGCTGCACAGCGGGAAACAAAGGACCTAGGAATGGTCCTGAACGATTTGTAACGATTACAACTTCACAGCAGGGGCCGGGTCGCTGATAAGTTTCACACACTGCAACATCGCAAACAACATCGCTATTGCGTCACAAAACCGGTGACGTTACAGCGATGTCGTTTGAGATGTTGCAGTGTGTAAACCCAGCTTTAAACAAGCCATACAATCTGCACCAGCCCTTGGAATCCCGAATTATCAGCTGCCTTTCTACCTGTTTATCAGTGAAGTAGCAGGACATGCCTCCGGAGTCCTAGCCCAGAAACATGGGGAAAAACAAGACCCATCGGTTATTACTCTGCCCGTCTGGACTCTGTGTCTCAAGCTTCACCAACTTGCCTTAGAGCCGTACATGCTGCACATATGCTCCTGGACAAAACTTCAGACATCATCTTAGAACATCCAGTGCTCTTGATGGCTCCACACGATCTCAAAGCTATACTTGACCAGACTCAACCTAAACATCTGTCACTACAGCGTCATATGAGACTCCAATGTTCTCTCCTAATTCCGGATAATGTCACTCTTGTCCGCTGTACCGTCCTTAACCCGTCCACACTGCTTCCTCTTTCCAGGGGGGATGTAGATGATGACAGTCATGCTCCAGGAGAAGAGGCCTATACATACTCAGAGGATCATGACTGTCTACAACAGATGCAGCAAGAAGCAGCCTCAAAGAAAATTGTGTCCGAAGACCCACTCCCGCACGCTGACCTGACGTTTTTTACCGATGGTTCCAGATTTGCAGATGAAACAGGAAGGTTCCATACAGGATATGCCGTGGTTACATATGACCAGGTTATCTCAGCCGGATCCCTACCACCACACATGTCTGCACAAGAAGAGGAACTTAAGGCTTTGACGCTGGCCTGTCAAGAAGCAGCAGAGAAGGTGGCCAACATCTACACGGATTCAAGATATGCTTTCGGAGTGGCTCATGACTTCGGCAGTATCTGGGCAGCCAGAGGATACCTAACGTCCAGTGGAAATCCTGTAAAACATGCTGCTGCCATAAAAGAACTTGTGGCTGCTGTGGACCTACCTTCAGAGGTTGCAGTGATCAAGATTAAAGCTCACGGGAAATTAAATTCTCCAGAGGCGAAGGGAAACTTGTTTGCTGACAAAATAGCGAAAACGTATGCTGTGCACCCACTTGGGAAAGAAAAAGCAGTGGTGTACGTGTCTCAAGATCCTGAAGAGGGACTCCAGAGCTCTCCTATGAAGTTTATTCATCTACACTAAGACAAGGCACCCGATAATGAGAAAAAGCATTGGCAAGAAGCAGGAGCAAAAAAGGATGAAGATGGAGTTTGGAGGAAGAACAAAAAGATCTGTCTACCCCGCAACCTATACCCCTCGGTGACAGAATGGGCACACGGTATCACCCATAGAGGCAAGAACCAGATGAATGACTTGATTTGGAAGACGTATCTGGCACCGGGGATCTCTACTGTCACCCAAAACTATTGCAAGTCCTGCCTTGTGTGTGCAAAATGCAATCCAGCACCACCCCAGAAAGTTACTCAAAAACATTTGGCCAAACCACTCTATCCTTTCCAAAGAATTCAAATTGATCATATTCAAATGCCAAAAGTAGGGAAGTATGAGTATGTACTGGTAGTGACTGACATGTTCTCAGGATGGCCCGAAGCCTTTCCGGTAACCAATATGACTGCCAGGGTGACTGTTAAGAGACTGATAACTGAATTAGTATGCAGATATGGGGTCCCAGAGGTAATTGAGAGTGACCAAGGACCTGCATTCACGGCAGTATTGACGAAGGAGCTATGGACGTTTGTAGGAGCGGATTTGGGTCTACATACCCCATATCACCCTCAGAGCAGTGGAAAAGTAGAAAGACTTAATGGTACCCTGAAAAACAAAATCCTGAAAGCTAGTCAGGAGGTCAAACTTCCCTGGACAGACATTTTGCCTATTGCCTTATATTCAGTCAGAAACACTCCAAGGGGTCCCACTAAACTCACACCATACGAGATTCTTTTTGGGGGGCCTCCAAGGCTGGGTCAATACTTCCCACAACAGCTAGCTTTAGGAAGTGATACTCTTGTGAATTATGTTGTTGCCCTTGCTAAAGAATTGTCAATAACACATGCACGAGTTTTATCATCCATTCCAGATCCAGATTCCAGTGAAGGTGTCCATAATTTCCAACCTGGTGACTATGTGCTGGTAAAGAAGTTCACCAGAAAGACATCCCTGGAACCGAGATTTGAAGGTCCCTACCAAGTGCTCCTGACTACTCCCACTTCTGTCAAACTTGAAGGAAGACCAACGTGGATACACGCCTCCCACTGCAAGAAGTTCATGCCTCCCTCCATCAGAGCCTTCTGCATAATGCCACATATCTTTTACCTTATGTGTTACACAGTTCTACACTCCTTTGTAGGAGCATAACAGGCCGCGATCACCCAAGCAGGGGTGGTGATTACGTTCTGGTATAACACCACTACACATGTTGCTCCTTTTAAATTCGATTATTGTGATGTAGTACAGTGTGACACTCAATGGGCTTCCTCACCTTCCTCAATGAGTCAACCAGCATAATTAAGATTAGGACAACAATATATATGTGTTACAGGTGATGGTTGGGGACAAACATGTGGTTCATGGAGAGCAGTCGGGTGGAACACTGGTGAAGATTGGGGGTATAGACCGAAGACAGCCCTAAGTAAACTAGACTCCCATGGTAAACCTCTACTCAACAGGATGACACTCTCCCGTACAAAAGTTATCAAGCCCTGTGATACCATTGGCCAATGTAATCCACTAGTCCTTAATCTGGAGAACCCTAAACCTGGCGATCATGGCACCTATCTACTGGGCACATATGTATATGGTGGGTGTGCTAGTTGTGCTCATCTAGGGGTGTTCAGATTAGCGGACATAAGAGAAATGTCGACAAAAGATAGAAATACACACTCAAACTCCCTAATGTTCCGTATTCAAAAACTTAATAAAATGATGGCCATTGCAAACCCCACATTTGAAGATATCCTTGCCGTTGAAACAGGGTACACTGAGACCAACTTATGGTTGAAGTGGATGAAATATACCACCAATCAATATAATAAGTCTAATTGCTTTGTCTGTGCAGGGGCGAGACCCCATCTAGGATCTTTCCCTCTAGATCTCCCCCCAGATGTGGAAAAATGTTTCCTGAGTCTGTTCACTAACAAATCCCTTAGTGAATTAAATTGTGAAAACTGGAAAAAGAAGTACCCCATAGTCACAGACACACCTAACCCAGGTCAAGGCATCACCATATATCCAGGAAAATACATCTGTTATACTAGCACTGAGGGGAACACATTTGTGGGTAATTTCACAGAGGGATATTGCAGCAGATATAGTAATGCCATCAGAGAGGACCTGGTCAACCAGACCCAGTCCATTTCTGATGTCTTCTGGATATGTGGGGACATGAAGATCAGAACTCATTTAGAAGGTGAATGGATGGGGGAATGCACACTAGCCAAAGCCATAATGCCCTTCTACATAGCAGCAGAAGGAGAGGAAGCCCTAACGTCAGAAGAGCTACACAGAACAAAAAGAGAGACAAGTCCCGAACCCAAAGGCAGTTTTGACCCCCATGTTTATATTGATGCTATAGGAGTCCCAAGGGGGGTACCAGAAGAATTTAAAGCCAGGGATCAAGTCAAAGCAGGTTTTGAGTCATTCATACTACCTCTAGTGACCATAAATAAAAATGTAGACTGGATCAATTACATCTATTATAACCAACAAAGAGTTGTCAATTACACTAGAGAAGCTCTTCAAGGTTTGGCAGATCAGCTAGGCCCTACATCAATAATGGCGTTTCAAAACAGGATGGCCCTTGACATGATACTGGCAGAGAAAGGAGGTGTTTGTAAAATGGTGAAGTCCGCGTGTTGTACCTACATTCCAGATAATACAGGTCCCACCGGGAAGGTTACAGTAGCCATAAAAAAGCTAGCTTTTCTACAAAAAGAATTACAAAGGAATTCAGGTGTAGAGGATCCCTGGGACCAATACTTCTCATGGATGAAGGGATGGCAGAGATGGCTGGCTCAGATAGGCATAGTGATCCTTGTTGTCTTAATTGTTGTAGCTATTTTTTTTGTTGTGTTTTTCCCTGTATAAGGAAGATGATCGGGAACAATCACCGCTCCATTCTGCATAGGCCAATCAGCCGGAAAATCACCCATCAAAGTGTGGATCACCTCCTTCTTCTGTTCCACATTCGGTGCAGGAGGAGAAACCTCTTCCACCATATTCAGGGGTTCTGGGCACTTCTTCAGGTGGTCCCTGGAAACAGTCGCCGTAGTCCTCCCCTGATCGCAACTAACAAGGTATGTTTTCTGGTCTTCCCATCCAGTGGGTTGCATAACATAGGGGGTCCTCTCCCACTGATCATCTAGCTAGTGCGTCCTTCTCTTCCTCCTCAAGACTACATCTCCGGGTCCAAAAGGTGCAGCCCGAGCTCGCTTGTTGAAACGTTGCTCTTGCCTCTCCTGCCTCTGGCGCAGGTTCCTTTCCACATATTCCTGGATCTGCCGGTACTGCTTCTGGCGCTTGACGTCCCAACTGGCAGTGAGAGGAATGGTTTCAGATACCTTGACGTCTAATTCTAGATCCACCGGCAACTTCCCAGGCCGGGCTCTCATCAGGGTACGCAGGCGTGCACTTAGTGGAGCTGCAGGGGATATTATTGTACATGTCTACCAAGTCGGGCAGCTTCTCGGGCCACAAGTTTCGTTCTTCCAGAGGCAGGGTCTTGAGGAGGTTAAGAACCAAGTGATTCATTTTCTCACACATCCTGTTAGTCTGGGCATGGTAGGCCATGGTCCGGATCTTCTTGCACCCGTACAAGTTGCAGAATTCTTGAAAAACCTCTGCCTCGAAGGCCGGGCCCTGGTCCATAAGCACCTTCTTTGGGTAGCCATGCAGCCAGCAGAAGTATGCCTGGAAGACCCTTGCTGCCGTGCGGCCCGTTAAGTCCTTGACGGGGACCACCACCATGGACCTGGAGTAGTGGCCTACGATGGTCAAGGTGTACGTATATCCGCTTCGGCTAGGCGTGAGCTTGACATGGTCCAGGGTGACCAACTCCAACGGCTGGTGGGTGACAATCGGCTGCAGCGGGGCCTTCTGACTGGTTGCATCCCGTCTTCTCAGCGCACAGGGACCACATTCTCTGCACCAGGCCTCTACAGACTCTTGCATCCCACTCCAGTAGAAGTGCTCCCTCAGCAGCATCTCCAACTTCTTCCAGCCGAAATGTCCGGCCCCGTCATGATAAGTCTTCAGGACCTTGGGTACGTATGCCTGTGGCACCACCAGCTGGCGGACCTTCTTGTGCATCTTCGGGTTGATTAATCCCCTGTACAGCTTACCCTGTTGCAAGTAAAGGCGGTCCCTCTCTTTTCACAACCGCTGAGCTTCTGAGGGGGCTGTAGGCTCTAACCTGGAAGCATCTTGAGCAATCATCATTTTGACTAGCCGGACCGCGGGTTCCTGATCTTGGGCTTCTTGCCACCCATGGCGGGGTAACGGGTCAAAGTTCGCTTGCTGCTGGCCGACATAGGGCTTTTCGTCCCTTGGCTGATGGAACGCGGGCAGCTCGATTTCCTCCAAACCATCTTCCTCCACCCCTTCATCGGATAAGTGCGGCATCCAGGACAATGCATCCTCGTTGGTGTTCTTGCGGCCGGCCCTGTACTTAATGGTGAAGTCATAGTTGGCTTGGCAGGCTACCCATCATTGATCCAGGGCCCCCAATTTTGCCGTGTCCAGGTGTGTCAAAGGGTTGTTGTCCGTAAAGGCGGTGAACTTCGCCGATTCCAGGTAATGCTTGTACCTCTCCGTTATCGCCCAGACGAGTGCCAAGAACTACCACTTGAAAGAGCTGTAATTCTCAGGGTTTCTCTCCGTCGGCCGGAGCTTCCTGCTTGCATGGGCAATCACCTTCTCCCTGCCATCTTGCATCTGGGACAGGACAGCAACCAAGCCCACATTGCTGGCGTCCGTGTAGAGAATGAATGGGAGACCATAGTCGGGATAGGCCAGGATTTCTTCTCCAGTTAGGGCTGACTTCAGTTGCTGGAAGGGCTCCTCGTGCTTCTCACCCCAGGCAAACAGGGGTCCAGGATTTCTGCTATTCTTGGTCTGTCCCACGAGGAGGTCTTCCATGGGTGCGGCCATCTTGGTGTATCCCTTGATGAAGCGATGGTAGTAGCCCACCAGGCCCAAGAACTGCCTCACCTCTTTAACCGTGGTAGGCTGCGGCCAACTCTGGATGGCAGTGATTTTCTCGGGATCCGGGGCCACACCTTCAGCACCCACCACATGCCCGAGGTACTGCACTCTGGGTTTCAGCAGATGGCACTTAGAGGGCTTCAATTTCATCCCGTACTTGAAGAGGGCTGCAAACACTTCTGCGAGGTGTTCTAGATGGGCTACATATGTCTTGGAATAAACAATCACATCATCCAAGTACAGCAGGACCGTCTCGAAGTTGCGATGTCCCAAGCAGCACTCCATGAGCCTCTGGAAGGTTCCCGGGGCATTACATAGCCCAAAAGGCATGCTGTTGAACTCGCAGAGTCCCATCGGGGCAGCGAACGCAGTCTTCTCGCGGTCTTCCTCCGAAACCGCCACCTGCCAGTAGCCACTAGTGAGGTCAAGGGTAGAGAAATAATTAGCAGTCTTCAGCGCGGCCAATGACTCTTCAATGCGAGGAAGAGGGTATGCATCTTTATGCGTTATCTGATTAATCTTCCGGTAATCCACACACATTCTCATAGTGCCATCCTTCTTCTTTACCAGGACCAACGGAGCTACCCAGGTATTACAACTATCACGAATGACCCCTGCCTCCTTCATGTTCCACAACATGTCTTTGGCGCACTGGTAGTGTGCAGGTGGGATCGGCCTGTACCTCTCTTTAATAGGTGGATGTGTGCCAGTGGGAATATGGTGCTGAACCCCCTTAATCCTCCCAAAATCTAATGGGTGATAACTGAATACCTGTTCGTACTCTTGCACCACCCGATACACCCCCTCCTTGTGATGTGCGGGTGTATATTTGGTGCCGACATGTAGCTACCGGCACCACTCCTCTAACTGTTCGGATGGGGTGTCACTGACTGACGGTGATGCGGTGATAGTGGAGGTTGCTACGTGAATGGCGTCTGCGTCTACAGTGAATAATTTAGCAATGGTGGCGTAGTGGGGTAGCCTAACCTCTTCCTCTCCGCAGTTCATCACTCTCACGGGTACCTGTCCTTTCTTGACATCAATCACCCCTCTGGCTGCCATCACTGTGGGCCAATGCTCGGACAGCAGAGGCTCCACCACGTCCGGGTAATCCTGTCCACGGGGACCCACTGCTACTCTACACCAGATCATCATTTCACTCCGCGGAGGCACCACTAGAGGCGCCACATCCATCACTCGCACGCCACCAATCTTTCCACCTGACATGTTCACTTTTAGTTGCTGCAGGAGGGCCCAGATTTCACGTTGCAGAGCCCTCTGCTGCCCCCTCCTGCTGTGACAGTTGTTGCAATAGGTGCAGCACTTCTCCCATGCAGTTCTCGATCACGTTGGTCCCTAGGACCATTTTTGGGGTACGGTCACTGGGGTTCATTCTGCACCACAATTAGCCCTTGATGTTTCAGCTCTACCCGCCCCATCTTCAATGTTACCTCCTTAAACCCCACCTGGGTCATAGGAAGTCCATTAGCTGCAATGATGGTCAAACTGGGGTCCGGGGGGGTGAGCTCACTATCAGACCAGTATTGCTTGTACAGTATATAGGGCATAGTCGTTACCTGCAAACCGGTGTCGAGAAGGACGTAGGTCGGGATAACGTCCACAGCAAAGGAGATGATGGGGCGGCCTCCAACGTATCGATCACGCCAGTCAGCTGGGCCTTGAGGGTTTATTCCTGAGGATTGTCCCTTGGCCTCAGGGGTTGCTCGTTTAAAGGACAACGGCGAGCGTAGTGGCCAGTCTTGTTGCACTTACAGCAGATGGGCGGTCCATATTGGCTGTCGTTGTTCCTCCTCCGCTGCATCCACGGGACGTCTTCCAGGCTGTCGGCGAGCTGTATCTTCTCTGCTGGCTTGGCTTTCGATGGTAGCTGTAAGGCAGCGAGGATCCTAGCGACGTCATCACTCAGGCGCTGGACTTGCGACGACAGATCCTTCGGGGTCCCGGCTGCTGCGGGAGTCGGCAGGGCCAACAAGGGGGCTGCTACCGAGATGTGAGCGATGTCAGCCGGCCAGGATGGTGGGTCGGGGGCACCAGCATCGACCATCTATAATGCTTTAATGGCCCGGTCTTTTAGAACCACAAAGCTCAAGTCCAAGTGCTCCAGAGACCACAGCCGTAGTTGTTTATGATCTTCGGCAGACCCCAGCCCCTGCAGGAACTGCTCCACCAGCATTTTGTTGCTCTCGGCCTCAGAAATAGGGTCCACCTGCTTCAGGGTGCGTAGGGCCGTCTGCAGCCTCAAGGCGCAGTCTCGGATGCTGGCTTGCGGGCGCTGTCAGCAGTTATAGAAATGCATCCGCAACTCCGCTTCAGTACGGGTTTCAAAAACAACGTGCAGCTTGTCAAAGATGGCAGTTACTGAGACCCGGTCAGCATCTGGCCAGGTCTCCACCTCCTGCTCGGTAGGGCCGGTCAGCTGCCCGAGTACCACAGATGCCCGCTGCTTGCCAGTCATGGCATACAAATCGAGGATAGTACAGATTTTCTTCCTGAACATCTACAGGGCATTGGGTTTCCCATCATACTGGGGTAGCCAGGCAGCACCGGGCACGTAGGGCAAGGAGATCGGCATTACCTGGGTGACCACCGGAGCCACAGCTCCCACGCTCCTGCGACGGGAGCGGGAGCCGCCACATTTCCATCACCTGCCACATCTGCGGCCGCCGCCGCTCCAGCGGGGTTTGGCGCGGACATCTTCCCCCTGCTCCCCCTTGGTCTTTTGCCGGCACTTCTTTCTGCGACCTGTTAGTTTCGTTTTGCGACTTCTGGCCTCACTTACCGGCCGTGTTCCTAGGGGGCGGGGCTTCGGCTTTCGCGCCCTTTTCTCGGGGAAGAAGACGCTGGGCTGTAGTTATCGCGCCCAAAATGGCGGCAAAATGGCGACTTCTGAAAATTTGGCAACGGATCACTGCTGACTGTCCAATACGAGGCGCACTTCCACAAGGTAAGTAGATGGGTAAGTATCCTGTTGATGACGCCAAGTTTCGGGGTGTGCCGCCCCCGTGACAGGAGCCGGCACTGCTCGGATCCGGGCCTTCAGGGGTGGTGGCTCAAAGGTCTCTGGACCCGGGGGTCTCGCGGACACGCCAAATAAATGGAGGGACGTAGATGTATGGGCTAGGCTGTAGTAAGTTTGTGACGCCACCCACGGACTGTGGTGAGATGGGACACCACCACTGCTGTTTCAGGGCACCCGGGGGAGATGTTGCGCAGCAAGTTGTTAACCCCTCCGTGGGTAGGGATGGTGGCCCCGGGACCCGGTGTCTCAGTGCAGGGGATGGCGACCGCAGGGGGTACTGGGGTACTCAATGTTAGTAAAACACACACAAGTCTCTGGTAAACCAAGGTGATGGTGGCCGGTGCCGCGGCCGGTTAAGTTCAGGTTAACCACCCGGCTGGTGGTCTCTATCCTTTTCCTGCACTGCTTTGTGTAAGGTGGACTTTCCTAGTGTGAAACTCAGGAGTCCGCTCCTGGCTGGATGTGGCCGAAGGAGCTGTGCCTGCAGACACTGGCCCAGGGGATCTATGGGCCCTGGCGGTGACCTCTCATCCCTAATCAGTGGGCTGTTGTCTTCTATAAGGTACTTTGGGTGGGACAGGACCTCTAGTCCTAGCCTCAATCGGTTAATTAACCAGTTCCACTTGTTTCTGGTCCTGGCTTCAAGGTCCGAGTACCCCCCTTTGTGCTGCGGTTTCCGGGTCGGTTCCCCGGGTTGGTACCGGCGGGCTACAACGCTGTCCCAGTCCACCTCGGTTCTACCGAGCCGTCTTCCCGTCTCCTGCTGACGGGGACTGCCATCTGCCTCCTAGCCAGTGGCACCAGGGCTCCTACCCTGGCACCGTTCAACTTGAACTCTCCTGCTGGAGCTACGCTTAGCTCCAGCCCACACTCCTCTCCAAACTGAACCACAAACTAATCTGCTTGTTTTCCCGCCTCGGGCTGTCTGGACCCCTGGGTGGCCGTGTCCCAACCGCCTGGTCACGCCCACTGGTGTGTCTATCTTTCCCTAAGGGGGTTGGCTGTATGTTTCCTAGTGAGGGAACGGTGTTGTGCAGGGGCCTAACTGTGACTACCTGGTTTTGCCAGGGCGTCACAGATGGAACTGATGGATGGCCACCCACTGTGTGGGGACTCATCCAATCCACTAGTTAGAAAACTGGGAGTTGGAGGGGCTAGTCAGTGGAGTGGATGGACGACGGACATCTTGTCGGATGGATAGTGAAAAGACAGTCAGTCAAGAGTCAGTACAAAGACGGAAAGTGTAAAGTGACTACTAAGTAAAAAGGAGTACGGTTGCCAGGGAGGGTACGGCGAGAGTACTCACTGGACTGAGCACCGACGGAGTACAGAGCCTTAGTTCAGGAAGACACTTCAGGCTCACCTGATGACAATCAGCTCGGTGAGGGGACCATCAAGGACCTCACCGACGCTAGTGTCCGGGGCACAGCAGCAAAGAGGGAACCTGGAATGGGGACAGAGGTCCGACCAAAGAGAGGTTCAAGCTGCCTGCCACACGGGCCAAGACAGAGACGACAGGAGGGGACCCCAAAACGCTCCAAGCCACAGGGACCCACCAATTACAAAACGAGTGCAATGAAATAAAGCTCACCAGGTCACTACACCAATGCTGGGACCAAAGGAGTACTGGATTGGTAAAGACTAGCACCAGCCGTGTTTCAGCAACTCCAAACCAGAGAGTAATGCACAAGTTAAACCGCAACCCCTGTGTGGTCTGAGTTCTTACTGCACCTTAGCACCATATACTACAACCACCATCATCCTGCCCTGGGGCCTAACTCTACTTGCGGAGAGCCATCACATCTAAGCTGCTTAATACCACCAGCCCCAGCAGTGAGAGACATTGCAGCGGCGGCTTTCCCCATATAGCCGCATACTGCAAGTTTCGTCACTAAAAACATTTTACTTTTATTTTTTCCCTTGTACAAATCCCCTTTTAAGCGACCCCCAGGGTCACGGAACCGGGCAATGGCCCCCAGTGAAATATCTCAGTAATATACAGCCCGGGACCTAGTACGCTACAGCCCTGGGGTGCGTCAGGTGCGTCAGACTACGTGTAGAAGTGTTCCCATCATTTGAAATTACAGATGAGTCCATTAGCGGTAGATGGGAACAATTAGCCACCACCTGCTCCCGTAGATTCATTGAGCTATTAATTCAATTGAACACTGGAGCAGTCAATAACAGATATGGACATTGAAATAGAGTCTCTTCAGAGGGGTGTGCAGGACAAGTTAACATCTGAGGCGATGGATCGATTGAATAATGATTTGGAAGAGAATTTTTACACTTGGGAAAAAGTGATATGTGAGTCCAAGTCTAAGAAATTCCAAAGAGACATGGGAGACCGTAATCAGAATAGAATCTATAGATGGCAGAATAGATGGGAAATACGGACTGAAATAAGATCTAGGTCCAGCTCTATGGCGTCACAGACATCTACTGAAGATAATCAGTCCAGGGAGCAGGGACCATCAAGTGTTATGGTACTGCGACCCATGGAAAAGAAACAAAATGCACATGTATCATGTAGTTGCATGGGCATGCGCATGTAAGTGTGCGTGTGAATAGAAACTGTATATATACACTCTCAATTAGGTATGCATGATTGCCCTTTGGTAGACATTGTATACTGCATTATGTGTACCATAGATAAAAACGTAAAACGAGTTTCATAAGATAGTATGACTAAAGCTTATAGCTTTAAGCATAAGTGGTTGCACATGAACAATGAAGGTGGTAACCTGGATAAACACTGAGATCGAGGTGAGCGTACGCCGTGTTCTCCCTTGTTCCCCTGAGCGATTCCGTTGTCTGGCGACCGCGCGCGCCTGCTGGCTTTCATCATTACGCCAGCAAGCGCGCGCGGTCAGGAGAGTAATGGTGCGCCGGGGCGACATGGGACGGCACTGCGCATGCGCCGGTGTCTCTTCATTAGTGGGCAGGGAATTAAGAGAAGGCTATTTAAAGTACAGTGGCAGCACGAGAAATCTGCTCCCTGACGAAGCCACAGTGTGAAATTTGCATCAGGGCACTGGTGTTCTAACCTGGAGGATTGCAATATGGGTAATTACAATCCTGTCTATGCTATAATTATTATGTGAGAAATGTAATAGCCAATGTGATATTCTCTGTGATCTCTGTATACACGGTGACTGGTGATTTAACCATCTCCCAGGGCCGGATTGGCCATAGGGCAAGTCTGGCAAATGCCAGATGGGCCGGTCCCTGTAGTGGGCAACTCGATCTGCGGCCACTCTCTCCTTTGCAGCATGAACAGCAGTCAGCATTTGCCTTGAGCTGCACGATCATGCTGCACTCGCTGCACAGTTAAAATCAGCAGGAGGAGGGGGTGGCGTGCTCTGTGCCACCCCATGCTCCTGCTGATTAGACAGTGAAGGTAGATCGAGCCTCCATCCGGCCCGCGAGAGGTGGGCGTCCTACGCTGCTCCCTTATTCCCTGATCAATGCAGCGTGGTGACCGGGCCCTAAAGTGCAGCAGCGTCATGATGACAGTACATTGCTGATGTCATCACATGGCACGCAGACACACGTCGGGTACCAGTAACCGCTCCACGGAGCCGAAGATGAAAAGTTTTATCAATGTGGATGAGAGGGGAGGGGAGGGGATTAGGGCACAAGATAGGTGAAAGGGGGCACAGCTTTGCAAAAGAAAGGGGAGGGAGTACTTTATACAGATGGACAATGTGTGTCTGTAAGGGGGGGATTTTGTACTGGAGCAGTAAGGGGAGGAATATTTTGGAGAGGAACTGTGTGTGTGTGTGTGTATGTCTGTGTATGAGGCCTGGCTGTGTGTGTGTGTGTGTGTGTGTCTGTGTATGAGGCCTGGCTGTGTGTGTGTGTGTGTGTGTGTGTGTGTATAAGGCCTGGCTGTGTGTGTGTGTGTGTGTGTGCATGAGGCCTGGATGTGTGTGTGTGTGTATGAGGCCTGGCTGTGTGTGTGTGTATGTGTGTGTGTGTGTATGAGGCCTGGCCGTGTATGTGCGTGTTTGTGTGTGCATGAGGCCTGGCTATGTGTGTGTGTGTATATGAGGCCTGGCTGTGTGTGTGTGTGTGTGTGTGTGTGCATATGAGGCCTGGATGTGTGTGTGTGTGTGTGTGTATGTATATGAGGCCTGGCTGTGTGTGTGTATGTGAGGCCTGGCTGTGTGTGTATGTGTATGAGGCCTGGCTGTGTGAGTGTGAGTGTGTGTGTGTGTGTGTGTGTGTGTGTGAGGCCTGGTTGTGTGTGCGTGTGTGTGAGGCCTGGTTGTGTGTGCGTGTGTGTGAGGCCTGGATGTGTATGTGTGTGTGTGTATGAGGCCTTGCTTTGTGTGTGCGTGTGTGTGTGTGTGTGTGTGTGTGTGTATGATGCCTGGCTGTGTGTGTGTATGAGGCCTGGCTGTGTGTGTGTGTGTGTGTATGATGACTGGCATTGTGTGTGTGTGTGTGTGTGTATGTGAGAGGCCTGGCTCTGGGTGTGTGTGTGTGTGTGAGAGAGAAGCAGGGCTATTATGGAGAGGGGCAGCCTGGGGGGTAATATGATAGAGAAAGGCTGCCTGGGGGGAATATGATGGAGAGGGGCAGCCTGGGGGAGAATATGTTCACATTTCCGTTGTTTATGATCACTCACAATCCGCCGTTCTGATAAACAACGCAATTTGTTTGGCGGATTCCGTTGTTTCCCATAGACTTGTATGAGCGGCGGATTGTGACTGATGCCCTTGCGTTGCATCCGCCAACCGGCTGATCAGTAGTGGAATGACTAACCGTCGGGCGGCAGGAACGCAGCATGTAACGTTTTGTGAGCAGCGGAATACTTATGTTTTCACTGCGCATGCTCAGATCTTGTGTTTAATCATTCAAATGACTGTCTCTCTCTCGGCGCCCGAACGATCAGCTGATCTCACGGCCGCCGGCTTTTGAAAGCATTCAGCTGATCGTTCACAATAGCCGGCCGCCGGGAGATCAGCTGATTGCTCACAAAAGCCGGCGGCCGGGAGATCAGCTGATTGCTCTCAAAAGCCGGCGGCCGGGAGATCAGCTGATCTCTCTCAAAAGCCGGTCGCCGGCTTTTGAGAGCGATCAGCTGATCTCCCGGCGGCCGGCTAATGAGAGAGATCAGCTGATCGTTCTCTCTCTCTCATTTTATAATGGAATCTGCTTTCTCATGACAATGAATTCCATTTCTTGTCACCCGTTGTACAACGCATCAGTCACAAGCGTCAAACAATACAGGTGACTGATGCAAAACAACGGAAATGTGAACATAGCCTATGATGGAGAGGGGCAGTCTGGGGGGGAACATGATGGGTAGAGGCAGCGTGGGGGGAATATGATAAAGAGAGGCAGCCTGGCGGGGGGGAATATGATGAAGAGGGGCAGCCTGGGGGGTATATGATGGAGAGGGGCAGCCTGGGGATAATATAATGGAGAGGGGCAGCCTGGGCGGAATATGATGGAGAGGGGCAGCCTGTGGGGGAATATGATGGATAGGGGCAGTCTGTGGGGGAATATGATGGAGAGGGACAGCCTGGGGGTAATATAATGGAGAGGGGCAGCCTGTGGCGGAGTATGATGGAGAGGGACAGCCTGGGGGTAATATAATTGAGAGGGGTAGCCTGTGGCGGAGTATGATGGAGAGGGAAAGCCTGGAGGTAATATAATAGAGAGGGGCAGCCTGTGGGGGAATTTGATGGAGAGGGACAGCCTGGGGGTAATATAATGGAGAGGGGCAGCGTGGAGGGAATATGATGGAGAGGGACAGCGTGGGGGGAATATGATGTAGAGGGGCAGCATGGGGGAAATATGATGGAGAGGGGCAGCCTGTGGGGGAATATGATGGAGAGGGGCACCCTGGGGGGAATATGATGGAGAGGGGCAGCGTGGGGGAAATTTGATGGAGAGGGGCAGCCTGTGGGGGAATATGATGGAGAGGGGCAGCCTGGGGGGAATATAATGGAGAGGGGCAGCCTGGGGGGAAAATAATGGAGAGGGGCAGCCTGGGGGTAATATAATGGAGAGGGGCAGCATGGGGGGAATATGATGGAGAGGGGCAGCCTGTGGGGGAATATGATGGAGAGGTTCAGTTTGTGGAGGTGATATTTTGTGAAGGAAGCACTGCAATTATTTTTTCAGGAGTGCAGAATAGGAGACATTTATGGGGCAGTATAATGATACTTTTATTTTTAAGAGCGCCATGTTGGGAAGTGTTGCGGAAGGTGGAGAAGAGGGAAATCTGGACACACGAGCTCTGTGTGCGACATCTCATCATGGCGTCTTTACTTCATGGAGACACAAGGCACGGGAACAACTCTGATTTGAGATTACATCACCTATAAGGTATATGCATGTAAATCATTTTGATACTGCCTGAATCTCATCAGTACTGTGATTCCTCTATGCTCCGCAGTCTGATGATGCCTGATAACAACTCCCAACTCACAGCATCTCCTTACCAATTTTCATGACAACCTGGGAGTTGGTTTGTACAATACAATTGTACATGGGGCTAAGGTTGGTTATTTATTCATGTACTGATGCTAATTCTGGCTCTGCATTCATGTGCTGACGGTGGTTCTGGTGCTACATTTATGTGCTGACGGTGGTTCTGGCGTTGGATTCATGTGCTGACCTTGGTTCTGGATTTGCATTCATGTGCTAACGGTGGTTACGGCGTTGCATTCATGTGCTGACCTTGGTTCTAGCTTTGTATTCATGTGCTGAAGGTGGTTCTGGCTGTGCATTCATGTGCTGAGCTTGGTTCTGATGCTGCAGTTATGTGCTGATGGGTCTTGCACTGCATTTATGTACTGATGGTGGTTCTTGAGCTGGATTGTTCCATACACCTCACTGTTTGAGTGGTGGATCTTTTAAGGGATGTGATTGGGGAGTCTCTATTTAAAAGGGCAACTGTTTTATTCAGAGACCACCCCCGGAAGAAGAATCACTAACGAAACCTATAGGTCGGGGCTTAGGGTTCCCACCACATCTCCAGGTATGGTAATAGTACTGCAGCTGATTTAGGGATATATTTTAGTCACTATGTATTTGGATTCCTTGGTGTCTTGAATTAGCTGCATTTAGCACCTCTATCTTCTTGCATTGTGTCCCACCTTGGGCCACCTTTTCTATAGGTGAGCCTTAGGTTGTGTACACTTAGACATTAATCTTCGCACATGTGCTTTTGCCTACCGTATGTTGTGGTGTGAGCGCCACCTGTTGGCATTAACCATCTGTCTCTACTTTTTATCGCATTTTCTATTTGTTATTAATTTTTCTATATGAATAAAATTCAAGTGTTTTTGCAATTGAGTCGTTGTACAGCATTTTTCTTTCTTTGTTTAACCATTAATCTGTATATGGCTCTATCCATATTCAAAAAATGGCACGGGATTGGTCGTGTCTTTTGGTATTATGTACTTATGTAATCTTCTGTGTATTTTCACAGGCCTCTTTTTTACCAAGAATGGATTACCGCACCAGGGACCTTACCTGGAAAGCAACTTTTAGTAGGGCTTTTGATGGTGGCCTGTCGGGTGGTTCTGGTGCTGAGCAGAGGGGACATGCAGACCTACAAAATAATGTGAAACGCCTACTACATCGGCGTACCAGGGTGTGGTGGAATAGGGCTTTCCTCGAGGGATACATTTCTAAACAAATGATCCCTCGAGGATTGAGGATGCAGGTATTCCCGTCCTTCCCAGTGGAGGACACTGTGTTTATCAACAAATGGGAAGAAGTTTGCTCAAATAGCTCTCTGAAGCTCATGGAGCTATTGGTTGGATTTAACACCAAGACCCTTGAGGAGGTAGAGAAGGAGTTGGACACTACTTATCTGGAGTTAAAGACGATGTCCTCGGCTGAGGAGATTGCAACCTTTGATGCTTTGATGGCTACCAGTTCGGAAGAATGGGAGAAAACAATTAGGGAGACTCACTCCAAAAAAATCGCACGAGATATGGCAGATTATCAGCAACTTAAGGTCTACCGATGGCGTAAGTCAACACCACGATTTGTCCGCGGAAGATCTGTGTCGGTATCTACAACATCATCCACGGGTGAGGTTTCGGACCAATCTATGTCCCCCATGACTACAAGATTTGGGGCTAAAAGAAAAGGAGGCCCAAAGGCAATGGGCAATTACAACAAGAAACCCCCTGTGGTGGTGGGGAACCCAAGTGGTACCCCCAAGGTAATTAATTTATCTCAACACACTTTTTCTGGGCTGGAGAATGCGGTCCTAGCTCGGGGCCTCACCTTTTCCCCTAGTTCACGATTTGATCCCTTTACAGCCGTGAAGGACCTACATATCTTTGCCCGGGCGCTTCTGATGAAGAGGTGGTTTCATGATGACGATCTGCAAAAAGCTTTTCCAACAGAAGCTGAACAATCTGCTCTGCGCATTCTTGAAGAACTATCGGAAGAGCACTCCTCCAGCGCCCTAGGTAAGATCCCTTCACGGCTTCGGGTCAAATCTAAGAAATTCCCCCCCTTGTCGGCCTGTCCCAATATTGACCTGTTTGTGCAGCTTGTATCTAGTGAATTTTCTAAATTCCCCACTAATATTCATCATGATAACCTCACGAGGGAAGAGAGGAGCTGCATTGACAGGATCAAAAAATTGGATGATATTGTTATTAAACCGGCCGACAAGGGTGGGAATATTGTGGTGTGGCCCTGTGCACTATATGAGAAGGAGGCATTCAGACAGCTGAGAGTGAGTGATTGTTACCAACGTCTCACATTTAACCCTCTCAGTAAGTTTATGAAGGAGTTGGATCTTCTACTGAGGGAGGCTTTGGATGGTGGGATTATAGAGAGGGGAGTTTTTGATTCACTGCTTGTGGTTGAACCCAAGGTACCGACACTGTATCTTTTACCGAAAGTGCACAAAGACGTGAATATGCCACCGGGAAGACCTATAGTATCAGGGGTGGGCAATTTTTTGGAGAAAGTATGTATTTATATTGATTCTATATTGAAACCTTTAGTGGAATCTCTTCCCTCGTATACACGGGATACGAGTAGCTTTCTCCAAAGGATTGACTCCTTGCATGTAGGTGAGGGTTCCCTGATGGTCTCTTGCGATGTCGAATCGCTCTATACGAGCATTCGACACCGCGACGGACTACGGGCAACCTCGTATTATCTGTCTATGACCAGCATGTCCGGAGCAGAGAGGGATTTCGTCGTGAGCCTTTTGAGTTTTGCCTTAACACATAACTTTTTCTTTTTTGGGGGGTCCCTGTACCTACAGCTCCAGGGTACAGCGATGGGGGCGGCATTTGCGCCCTCATACGCTAATCTATTCCTGGGGCTGTGGGAGAGGGACCTCTTCCTGTCAGATACGTTGTCGTCGGTGGACCGCATCCCCTTTTGGACGCGGTACATCGACGACATCTTTTTTATCTGGCAGGGAGATGCCCAAGAGCTTGATTTATTTATTCAGAGGTTAAATACTAATGATATTAATTTAAGGTTGACTCATAGGTTCAGTGATGTTTCCCTCGAGTTTCTGGACGTGCTGGTTATACGGGACAGATCTGGCCAGTTATGTACTGACCTTTATCGTAAAGACACTGCCGTAAATTCTGTTCTACACGCCACATCTGCCCATCCCGCCCATATCATACGTGCGGTCCCCGTGGGGCAATTCCTCCATCTGCGACGGATTGGTTCTTCGGATTCTGTTTTTGAATCAAGGGCTCTGGAACTTAAGGACAGGTTCCGCAAACGCGGGTATAGTAATAGGTCTATTAAAAAGGCCTACAATAGAGCTAGGAACTCCCCACGGGTTGAGGTACTGTATGGTAATCAAACTAAGAAAACCTCGAACAATGTGAGAATGATTACTCAGTATCACTCACATTGGGGTAGGATGATGGATGTGATGTCTCATTTTTGGTCCATCCTCACTGTCGATCCCATTCTAAAGAACTATTTGCCTGACAGACCATTGGTTGCGGCTCGTAAGGCCAAGAACTTGAAGGACATTTTGACTTCTAGTCATTACGATAAAAAAGATAAAAAAGATGGGAGTGTCCTCCCCTTCTTGCAACTCTCCACTCCCCTTCGGAGGTCCAGATTCGGCTGCTCACCGTGTGGTGCATGTGTCGCGTGCCCTAATATGGATACAGCTACTGACTTTACATCATCAGACGGGAAAGTTTTTCCCATTAGGAGAAAAATTAATTGCCTGTCTAGGGCTGTCGTATATTATGCCGTCTGCCCCTGTCCGCTCATCTATGTCGGCCTAACTACACGGGCCCTTAAGGTCCGTGTAAGAGAGCATGTGCGGGACATCCAGGCCGCCATAGATGTAGTGGACATTGAGGGCCTCAAGACAATACCTAGGCACTTTAAGAGGCATCATTGCAGTGACCACACTTTATTACGGGTACGAGGGATCGACCAGATCACAACAGATGTCCGAGGTGGTAATATCAGTCGACTCCTTGCACAACGTGAAACGGAGTGGATATGGACCTTGAAGACCATACAGCCCAATGGGCTGAATGAGTGTTTAAGTTTTGTGTCCTTTTTGTAATAATGTAAAAAATACACTCTTGATTGTGGCCGTTTTTTCTGGACCTCCGTCAGTGGGTGTGTGATATAGACTCCACTTTCACATGATTTGACATATCTTGTCCCATGTATTCTGCTTTGCACCATATTGGTCTTGATTTTAATTGTTTTTAATTTCTCTCCTTAGTCATACTTACCCATATCACATCCCGATTTTGATGTTTACCATATATGGAACTTGAGAGGTCTGCTTCCCTTTGGAATTTGTTGGAAGATCCTATGGAGTTCATCTGCTATATATGAACGCATAATTGTTACGCATTTGGTAGAATGTTATGTATTTTCATATGTTCTGTTCGACTAAATGTATGTTGTATCATGTATGGGTCCCTTGTGGGCCTCTAAAATGAGATTCTGGACATTTGATGCATTTCCTCCTTTATTTCCCCTCTCTCCTTTTTCTGTGTGACATCCCCCGCGGTACCGGTGCGCGCGGGTGTTTGCCCTGTTTGCACTGTGCGGCCGCTGGCGCGTCCTTTTGGGCTACTCTTGTGGCAACTTTGTTCCCTTAATTGTGGCCTGGACGTGCCCGCTGTGGTTTGGCGCCTCCGGGGCATCCATCCGCGCGCCATAGTGGTTAACCGCGCAGGGGGATGGTGCTATGTATTACATTCCTGTATAGCATTTTTTCTTCTTAGTGTTCTCCTGGTGGTAATATACCCCTATCTTCAGTATTGTTGGGCACGATATTATACATATATACTGGGCACATTGGGACATATATAGGGTGGTTGTGGCGGATTTGCATAGGTTCCGACGCCATTTTTTGCTTGAGACAGGGTTGCATATATACCTGCCAGTTTCTACGCTTTGAGCGACATTTATACGTTTTTTATGGCAGTAATATGATTCTTATTGCTTCCTGTCTATGATTTGGCACCGGCAAATGGGGTATGTCCATTGTGACTACACATATTGTGGTATGTTACGTATGTTTGTGGGTACAGGGTCACTGTGTTGAGGATATTCAGGTCTTGCCCCATTTGGTCTTACTGGCCGCGCACCCCTGACTGATGTGATGCACGTCCCCATGGTAGCGAAATTACGTTTACGCCACCTTATTTATGGTATAATGCAAGTGGGTTTAACACTTAAATATGTAGTATACATATACCTCTCCCTATGTGTCAATGTCCGCCCCGTAATGTGTCATCTGATGGGGACAGTCTGGTGGGAGTGACGTGATGGTCGCGTCACTTCCACTTCTGGTATATTACACCTGAGATAGCGCGTGAGGAATGGTGGTGGTGACGTGATAGTCGCGTCACTTCCGCTTCCGGTCCAGCGTTTGTGAGAGGACGCGTGGGGCATGATGGGAGTGACGTGTTTGACGCGTCACTTCCGCTTCCGGTCTAGCGTTTGTGAGAGGACGCGTGGGGCATGATGGGAGTGACGTGTTTGACGCGTCACTTCCGCTTCCGGTCTAGCGTTTGTGAGAAGACGCGTGAGGCATGATGGGAGTGACGTGTTTGACGCGTCACTTCCGCTTCCGGTCTAGCGTTTGTGAGAAGACGCGTGAGGCATGATGGGAGTGACGTGTTTGACGCGTCACTTCCGCTTCCGGTCTAGCGTTCCTCGGTATGACTCATGGATGGGAGTTTCCTTTGTGATTACCCTCCAATCAGGTCATTGGTTATACTCCATCAGGGGATTGTTCCATACACCTCACTGTTTGAGTGGTGGATCTTTTAAGGGATGTGATTGGGGAGTCTCTATTTAAAAGGGCAACTGTTTTATTCAGAGACCACCCCCGGAAGAAGAATCACTAACGAAACCTATAGGTCGGGGCTTAGGGTTCCCACCACATCTCCAGGTATGGTAATAGTACTGCAGCTGATTTAGGGATATATTTTAGTCACTATGTATTTGGATTCCTTGGTGTCTTGAATTAGCTGCATTTAGCACCTCTATCTTCTTGCATTGTGTCCCACCTTGGGCCACCTTTTCTATAGGTGAGCCTTAGGTTGTGTACACTTAGACATTAATCTTCGCACATGTGCTTTTGCCTACCGTATGTTGTGGTGTGAGCGCCACCTGTTGGCATTAACCATCTGTCTCTACTTTTTATCGCATTTTCTATTTGTTATTAATTTTTCTATATGAATAAAATTCAAGTGTTTTTGCAATTGAGTCGTTGTACAGCATTTTTCTTTCTTTGTTTATTCATGTACTGACGCTGATTCTGGTGCTGCATTTATGTACAGATGGTGGTTCTGGTGCTGCATTTATGTAATGACAGTGGATCTGATCTTGCACACATTTAAAGGGAACCTGTCAGCAGAAATGTCGCAATAAACCTAAAAGATTCCCCTTCTCCAGCTCCTGGGCTGCATTCTAGAAAGGTTCCTGTTGCTATTGTGCCCCCTTTGAGACCTAAATAAATACTTTATAAAGTCTTACCTTTTTGTATGCAAATGTTTTTTTATGGTCACAGGGGCGGGCTGTCTTGCGTCCCTTATTCGCCTTCTGCCCCTTTACGCCGTCCCCCATTGCTCATTTCCATACATGAGGACGCCGCCGTGACAAGTGGGCCTGTGCACCCCCAAATGCCAGGGCTGAATGTGAGTCCCAGTCCGGCCCTGACTACACACCACATACGGTAGGAACTGAGATATGCCAATTAATATTGTTGACAATTTTTCTCACCTAGTTTAACATCCTGGAATAAGGTTAACAGACATGTATTGTTCTTTATTCCTCTGTTGCAGCCACCTACAAGGCTTGGGGCAACCAATTTATCTGGTTTCTTTGAATGTATACTGATCATGCATGTGCCCTTTTTTATGGTGTTTGGTTATATAAAAAAAGATATAAAATAATATTTACATTTTCTGCATGACGCATCTATTAGGGATAAGCAGGTTACCATACAAAGCACCCAACCATATCTACCTAAAATAAAGACTAGAACCACGACTTTATTGCAGGAATGGCCACAGTTTTATTTAAACCGTATATATGTATACCAAAACTCGTGGCTCAACATGCCACTCAATTGTTACTTAAACCTTATACATATATACCCGTATAACCATACACCCCGATAGATCCATCCAAGAGGCCAACCATCCTTCATAACCCCCCGGCCGTAACCTCCAAACCGGCCCAGAGGACCACCTCGGCCGTAACCACCCGGCCCAAAGGTGAGGGGTAACAACGTTCCATCGTTAATTACCCCTTCCCAGAACCTGCGGGACCTCCGCCCACAAGTTCCCATCCAATCCGAAGCCACTCCCCTTGAGCGACTTCGTACCAACCAACCAACTGTCGGTACTCCCAACCTCTCAGACGGACCTATCACCCCGCCACAGACCGGCCAAGTGACCCCTTACTTGGCCCGGGCCCCCCACACCCCTAGTGCTTGCTCCAGGCCATCCCTCAAACCCAACATCCATAAATCCAGACCCACATCGGTCAAGTGAACCCCATCTCTCCTTAGATACTGCTCCGTGGACTCCTCCAATTCTCTATGCCGCACCACCAACCCACCATTCCTCGCCACAAACCTACCAATCGCCCGGTTCAGCTTGCTCTGAGCCCTATTAATCCGGTCCACCGACCTACCAAAACGCCACTGCGTCCGAGCTATAATGTCTGACCAAACGATAACTATGCCCGGGAACGCCCTCCACAAATGTAACAGGTCCAGCTTTATGTCCCTTTTTAATTCCCTTGCCGACCTTACTCCCAGATCGTTCCCACCCACGTGCAAAATTAACACATCAGGGTCACGATCCATACGGCTATAATAATAAGCCACCTCTGGGCGCACTCTACCCCGGGTCATGCCCCGAATTCCGAGCCACTTTACTCGGGCTTCCGACACCGACACTCCAAGCTGCCGACCGTCACGACGCACATCCGCTCGCAACGCTCCCCAATACACATAGGAGTGCCCGAGGATCCACACAAGGCATGGACCTACAAATACAAAAACCACGAATAAAAACAGCAACAGAACAAGAAAATCACAACAAACCAGCATCAACACAAACCAGGAATCCCCCACCCCTGACCATCACCTGACTAAGTGAGGCCTAATGTACAAGCGAAACCTGGAAGACTCCCACCTCCCAATCCGCCGGATACAATCCTCACTCAAACCCCACCTGGCGGCCTCCGTCGCCGCCCCAATCCGGAAGGAGTGAGACCCGTACTCACGTGGCTCCTCCCCCACCCTTACCAAAGCCATCTTCAGCACCGTATTGAATTGGTACCGCGACAAAGCCAATCCATCCGCATGTCTAAGAAAAACGCCAGGGAAACCGCCGCGCACCTTTAAAAACTCTGACACTTGTACCACCGGGCACAACTGGTGCCCCGGTAAAGCAAACAACACTACTAAGCGCCCCCGGCCCCTCTGATCCGTCTTCGAAAAGCGAAGGCGACATTCCACTCTATCCTCCCCCAGCATAACATCCTCCAACAGCAACCCACCCATCGCTTGCTTGGTCGGGCTGACCAATTCACCAATGCGAAAGGCCCCAAAAAACGCCAATACAAAAGCTACCGAAAACAACACCCGCTCATAAGGAGACGAACACAATTCCCCCAAACACCCCACCAACCGACCCAACAATGGCAATGACACCGGCCGCCTCATGTCACGCGACTGGGCCCCTTTTCGAAAACCCTTCATTGCCTGCCGCACCAGAAAATCCTTAGTCGCGTCCCGAACCCCTTGCATCTGAAACAAGAAGGCCAATGCCGCCAACTTGCAACCAATCACCGAAACGGACCGACCTGCCGAAAAATCCCCACTAATGAACACCAGGACCCCCAACACTCGGCCCTTGTAACCCGACTCCATAAAATCCCCTCTTTCCAACTCCGCCCATTCCTTCCACACCGCCTGATATCGGCACCAAGTAGCCTCAGACACCGATCTCCTAATCCCCTCAAATGCTACACCGATGCCAGGTCCCACAGCCATTCCGGACAAGGTTCTCCATCCGCGTCCGCTCCCGGCACCAGCTTCCTGAACCTGCAAAACTGAAATCGTGATAGCGCGTCAGCCACCTCATTTCGAATCCCTGGCACGTTGCGGGCCACCACACAAATGTTCAACTCCAAACACCTCAACACCAAGTGCCTCAAATACCCCACAACCGGCGGGGATTTTGCCGACAGCGCATTGATGGAATGCACCACCGCCATGTTGTCACAATGCATGCAAACCCTTCTTCCGGAAAAAACAGGGCCCCATAACTCCACTGCTACAATGATGGGAAACAATTCCAGCAGAGCCAAATTCCTCACCAGACCTGCTTCCACCCAAAGCCGTGGCCACTTTCCAACACACCAGTGCGTCTGAAAAATTGCCCCAAAACCGGTCGCTCCAGCCGCATCCGTGTACAACTCCAACTGGCTATTGGACAAAGCCTCGCTCATCCAAAGGGTCCGACCGTTGTACCGGTCCAAGAACCTCTCCCAAACCAACAAATCCCCTTTCATCACTTTGGTCACTCTGACAAAGTGATTTGGAGCTTTCACCCCCGCGGTTGCACTTGCCAGCCTCCTATTAAAGATCCGCCCCATTGGCATAATGCGACAAGCGAAATTCAATTTTCCAAGCACTGACTGCAAATCCCGCAACCGCACCTTCTTGGCCTGATACAAAACCCGCACCGACGCCTTCAAATCCAGAAGCTTCCCCTCCGGCAATCGGCATTCCATTGCCAGTGTATCAATTTCGATCCCTAAGAAACATAGGGCCGTCGCCGGCCCTTCTGTTTTTTCCTTTGCCAACGGGATACCTAGGCTCCGCGCGATCCGCTCTAACGTGAACAACAACAAGGAGCAGACCGAAGAGCCCGCCGGACCCACGCAAAAGAAGTCATCCAGATAGTGAATCACTGAATGGACTCCTGCCACCTCTTTGACTACCCATTCCACAAAAGTACTAAATGCCTCAAAATGAGCACACGAAATGGAACAGCCCATCGGCAGGCAACGATCCACATAGTATTCACCATCCCACATACACCCTAAGAGATGAAGGCTCTCTGGATGCACCGGGAGTAAACGAAAAGCTGCTTCCACATCCGCCTTTGCCATCAGGGCCCCCCGCCCGGCAACCCTTACCAGCTCCAAAGCCTTATCAAAAGATACATAAGAAACTGCCGACAACTCTGGCGATATCCCATCATTCACCGACAATCCCGCCGGATAAGATAAATGATGAATGAGCCGAAATTTGTTCGGCTCCTTCTTAGGCACCACCCCAAGGGGGGAAATCCTTAAATTGGAGAATGGCGGGTCCTGGAATGGACCCGCCATCCTCCCCAATTCCACCTCCTTTTGCAGCTTTTCCTTCACCACCGCCGGATGTTCTTTTGCGGACCTCAAATTCCCCGGGCGAAACACCGGCGCCTCAGATTCAAACGGAATCCGAAAACCTTCCGTAAAACCACTTGCCAACAACTCCGCCGCCCTAACATCCGGATACCTATTTAAATAGGGAAGCATCGCCTCTACTCTCACTGGCGTCCTCCCTTTTTCCAGACCCCTCCCCCGCCTTTCCTTTTCCTTTTTTGAAGCACCTGGCCAAGGAGTGGGACCCTCCACATCCGGAACGCTCGTGTTTAAACCGACACGAGGCCCCAAACTTACACTGTCCCTCGTTATACTGCCAACAAGCCCCCTTTTTCTGTCCAGCCGAGGACCCGCCGCTCGCACCCGGGCTCCCGGCACCCCCTCGAAAGGGCTGAGCCGGAGCCGTCATTAACCGCATCCATAAAGAAATATCCTTGTGGCCCCACTGGACACCCTGCCGCAGAGCCTTCCGTTGCCGGAACTGCTCATCATATCTTAGCCACCCTAAACCCTAAACACTCTATACGCCTCCCCTATCGCGTCCATATAACCAAATAGGGCGGAACAATGCTCCGGCTCCTTTTCCCCGATCACGCTGGCTAAGATCGCAAAGGCCTGTAGCCAGTTAGTGAACGTCCTCGGGATCAATCTATACCTTCGTTTTTCCTCATCCTCTTTCTCCTTTTTTGTATCACGGGGTTTCACCTTATCCAAATTAAACTTCTCCAAGGGAAGCAAGGAAAAAATTTCCACATACTCCCCCTTCCAAATCTTTTCCCTCACCTCCTTCTTCAAGTGAACCCCTAACTGCCCTTCAAAACACACGTAAATTTCACTCCGTGCCCTATCATCCAACCGCACAACCTCATCCTCCTTTTCTTTTTCCTTTTCCGCCTCCTTGCTCGCACCCACGTCAGCCGCCCCACTGGCCGCCACTCCCGCACCTACCGCCGAGGCAGGGTCCCGCACCGTCACCCCGCTCACCGCCGCCTCAGTCTGCACCACCTCCGTGGGGCCCACCCACGCCCCCACCGGAGCCCCCGGCCCAGTCCGACTAACCCGCTCCGCCGACAACCCCTGCAACGCTCCCAAAAGTTGCCCCCAAAACTCCGGGCCCGGGAAACCAGCCTGACCGACCCCACTCGCCCCCTGTGCCACACTTCCCACGACGGAACCCCCGCCCCCACTACCCACAGCATTAAACATGTCAGTCGTCTGCTCACCAGGCTGCCGTGGAACCGCCGGCACAGCCGTACCACGATCTTCCTGCTGCCGCTGTGCCCGACCTGCCGCTGCCAGTGCTCCATCGTCACCGCCGGAATCTGACGTGCTGCCGAAGTCTTCAGGGGGGACCAGCGAGGGGACAGCCCGCACCTGGCGGCCGTCAACCCCCACGGTCACCGCACCCTGCTCCTCCGGGCGCCTCCTGCTCGACCTTTTTCGTTTCTCACGCCGTGGCGCCCTGCCGCCGTCGTTCCTCGCTGTCTGCATGGGCACCTGCTGCGCTGCTGTTGTTGCCGCCGTCCTCAGTGGGCTCCCTCCCTGCCGACTGCAGGAAGGCCGTGCTGCATCTGACCGTCGCTGGGAACCCCCCCCAGCCCGATCCTTGCTGGCGGGGACCGTGACTGTGGACCTCATCTGTGCCTCCGGGCCACCGTACCCCTCCTCCCCTCTCCTCACGTCGCCGCTCCCCTCATCACCCATCCTCCGACCTGTCGCTCTCCCCTGCCGTCTGCAGGGAGTCTCCGTCCGTGCTATACCCCGACGAGCGCCACCCCCAGCCGGCACTTCACTGGGGGCTGCTGTGATCGCTGCTCCGGTCCTGGACTGTGCTGGCCGCGGACCGGAAGTGGGCCCCGCCGAGGCTCCGCCCACCCCCGACCCGCGGGATCTCCGTCGAGGATTCCTCCCGGCGGCCGGCAGCTCCCCCTGGTAAGATGGAGGGCTCCGCTGTCCCGGAGGGTCCCCGTAGGGGCTCCTAGATCTCTCTCTCCCCCTCCTACTGGGGGAGTAGCGCTCCGGCGGTCGCGCCCGCCGAGCACGTAGCAGCGGTCCGGGCGCAGGAGTAGCAGGCTGTACCGCTCCAGCTCCACAGACCGCCACCAGCTGCTGCCGCAGAGCGTCCACGCCGAGGACCTCGGAGGCCCCCCGCACCATCTCCAACAGCGCATTAAGGTCAGTCATAGCAGCGGCAGCACAACGTCCTGGGGCCACAACTTTTCAGCGACGAAAGGGGAGGTAATCAGTCCACCCCCCTCTCTTATACCCCCCACAACCCCCACCCCTTCCCTGCTCCCCTCCAATCCCCCTACAGCTTCCTTCCACCAATCCAATAGTCCTAACTATCCCCTATCCCAGTTCAACCAATTAACCCCCTCCTAACCTTGCACCCTCACGATGGTCATGGGGTCCATTCACCCCTATGGGGCTCACTGCCCTTCTTAAATTGATGTGTTAGAGACTCTTTTTTCTCTAAGAGTTTAATTCTCTCTCATAGGGTCAGCATCCAGAAGGTGTGCAACAGTTTGCATTTTGGTATTGAGAGTCTGAGCTGAAGCATTCAGATGCAGTCGCAAAGGCTGGGGGCAAGTCTGACTGCACCAATCACAGATGCCAGGCTGGCTGGTGGGCAGTGAAAGCCGTGCATATGAAATGAGCGGCACAGGGAGGCAGCAGGAGCAGCGTACAGCCGGGCCGAAGCCTGGGTAAGTATGAAGCGCTCGCTTTATTCTTATTTTCTTTATTCTTCCTTTATTTTTTTTTATATACTCGAGTGCCGGATGAAACACCCGGGCCCGGGTCCGACAGCTGGGAAACTTTTAAACCATGCGGATCCGGACTTTTACAGTCCGGGTCTGCTCAGCCCTATTTGTCAGCACTTTTTTGACAAAAGTTTGTGACAAAATAGAAGCCGCATGTTTATTCTTTCTTGCATTTTTGGCAACATTTGTCACCCATTGAAATCAATGAAGGGATGAAAAACGCATGAAAAAACGCATGGTTACAAATTTGTATTTTGCATACGTTGTACCCGCGGTTTTGTCAACAAAAACGCAACTCACCAACTTAGTTCCAGAATGACAAAATCAATGCTGGAATGATTTTGGCATGTCGGTGTCTCTCTTTCTCTCTCTGGCTCTCTCCCCCTTTGTCTCTTCGCTTCATACTTATTGATCACCGGCGTGCGCGGCTGTCACACTGCTGTCACGGCCTCTCATTCTTCTTTCCGACCAGCTCATTAGCCTCATAACATATTCACTGCACACACTCATTAAGCTCATACATATTCACTCCTCTCCCAGTCTGTAATTGGTTGGAGTCAGATGCACCCCCATGCTGAGTGACAGCTGTCTGACTGCAACCAATCACAGCCGCCGGTGGGTGTGTCTACATCGTACAGTGCAATAAATAATTTAAAAAATGGCATGCATTTTTTAAATTATTAATTTTCACACCCAGTCAATTTTGATACCCAGTCAAGATAAAGCCTCACAGCTGAGGGCTGGTATTTTCAAGCTGGGGAGACCCACGTTATTGGGAGCCCCCCAGCCTAAAAATATCAGCAAGCAGTTGCCTGGAATTGCCGCATCCATTAGATGCGACAGCCCTGGGAGTTACCGGCTCCTCCCATTTACCCTGGTGCGGTAGCAATTGGGGTAATAAGGAGTTCATGGCAGCCCATAGCTGCCACTAAGTCCTAGATTAAGCAATGGTAGGCGTCTATAAGACACCCCCCATTACTAATCTGTAAGTGAAAGTAAATAAACACAAACCCCCAAAAAATCCTTTATTTGAAATAAAAGACAAAAAACACCCTCTTTCACCACTTTATTAACACCCCAAACACCTCTCCAGGTCCGACGTAATCTACATGAGGTTTCACGACGCTTCGAGCACTGCTTCATCTGACACTCACATCGAGCGCTATAGAACAAGACTGCTCACTGTGAGCTCCACGCAGCAACTGAAGTGAGTCACGCTATCACTAGTGAAGTCACTCAGGTTAGCTGCAGCCACAGCTGGAGTCCTCTACCTGTGAGAGCAAATCATCCAAGTGACTGAAGTGAGCTGCGTGATAAGCAGTGCCGTCACTCTGGTGATTTGCAGTTACAACTGGAGTCCTCCACCTGTGAGAGCAAATCAGGCCGAGACTGAAGTGAGCTGCAGCTGGAGAACTCACGTGAGTGACTGCACCATCGATCGCACGGCTCACTTCAGTAGCGGCCTAAACCTCACAGCAGTGAACCCGTGATGTCACTGCTGTGACACATGCTGTACTGCGGGACCCGTAGCTGTGACAACAAGGGTTCACCCCACTTCATTCTGATTACTGCGGCTCTGTCTGCACACACAGTTAGCAGTCATGTTCTATGACGCTCGCTGTGACAGGACAGGGATGCAGCTATGGGACCTCATGTGGATTGCTTTGGACCAGGAGGGGTGTTTGGGGATTAATAAAATGGTGAAAGAGGGTGGCTTTTTATTTTATTTCAAATAAAGTATTTTTTGGCTGTTTGTGGTTTTAGACTTTCACTTACAGATTAGTTTTACAGTGTGTCTCATAGACACCTGACATCATTAACCTACGGCTTAGTGGCAGCTATGGGCTACTATTAACCCCTTATTACACCGATTGCCACCGCACCAGGGTAATTGGGAAGAGCTAGGTCTAGCACCAGAATTGGCGCATCTTATGGATGTGACACTTCTGGGGCGGCTGTGGGCTGCTATTTTTGGGCAGGAAAGAGCCAAATAATGATGGCTCTTCCCACCCTAATAATATCAGACCCCAGTTGTCTGCTGTACCTTGGCTGGTATTAGAAAAATGGGGGAGACCCCACGTCATTTTTTTTTTTAATAAATCAAATAATAATAATAATATTTATTCATTTATATAGCGCTATTAATTCCACAGTGCTTTACATACAATGGCAACACTGTCCCCATTGGGGTTCACAATCTAGGTTCCCTATCAGTATGTTTTTGGAGTGTGGGAGGAAACCGGAGAACTCGGAGGAAATCCACGCAAACACGGGGAGAACATACAAACTCCTTGTAGATGGTGTCCTTGATGGGATTTGAACCCAGGACCCCAGCGCTAAAAGACTGCAGTAGTAACCACTGAGCCACCATGTCGCCAATTAAAAAAAAAGCATGGGATCCCCTATATTTTTCATACCCAGCCAAGGGACAGCAGACAGCTGAGTGTTGCAGCCTGCAGCTGCTGCTGTTCCTGCGCTGGATATGAAAAAAGGGGGGATCCCACGTGATTTTTTCCCCCCCAAAAAATTAAAAAACGGCTGGCCAAGCTGGCTATCACTCTATCAAGATATTCTGTTATTTCTTTCTATGTATTCTATCTATTCTTTCTTATTATCCATTCTATATGTTCTATCTATTCTTTCTATTTTTTTCTATCATCTATTCTAGCTATCTATCCATTATCCTATTCTATCATATTTTGTTTCTCCTTTATAAAAACGCATGAACAAAAATGTACGAAAAACATACCTAAAACATCACAAACGTTTTGTGTTTTTTTTTTTACATTTCCAGGCTCTCTTTGACAAGGTGCAGTTTTGGTTGCAGATTTAGTTGAACTTTGTGTGCCGAAAAAAATGCAGCATGTGTATGTAGCCTTAGGCCTTGTGCGCACTAGGCGTTTTTGCCGCGTTTTTAGCGGCGTTTTTTACCGCGTTTTTGTGCTGAAAACACAGTGACATTGCTTCCCCAGCAATGTCAATGGGTTTTCAGAAGTGCTGTCCTCACACAGCGTTTTTTTTTAGCTGCGTTTTTGTGGTGACCACAAAAACGCAGCATGTCAATTATTTCTGCGTTTTCCACTGCGTTTTTCAGTCATTGAATTCAATGAGATGTTAAAAACGCAATGAAAAACGCATATAGCCGCGTTTCTATGACTAAAAACGCAGCTATAAACGCAAGGGGTGGGCACTACAGTGACGTGTACAGGAAGAGGATTCCTTCTGTTGGTAAACACAGAAGCATGAATCCTCCCGGTACCGTCACCGCTGCCTCCACCTCCCGTCCGGTGCCATGTCAGCTCCGTGCGGCGCCATGTCTGGGCAGGAGGTGGAGGCAGCGGCGAAAACCAAAGTGAACAGTAGAAAAAAAAAAATGTCATATATACTCACCTGTCCGCAGGGTCCCGGTGCCATGCCCGCTCCCAGCCCCTGTCTCGGTACCGCCGCTCTGGCTGTGTGCAGTCTCCCCGGGGCAGGACCTTGCTTGCAGGACCTGGCGGTGGATCACCTGATGCAGTCACCTGACGCATCAGCTGATCGCGGTGTCGCCGGCTTTTTCACGCCCGGCCGGCTATCAGCTGATCCTGCCGTCAGGGGACTTCATCAGCTGATTACCGGCAGCTCCGGCAGCGATCGGACGGGATCAGACTCCTGTCCAATCGATCGCTGCAGGAGCTGCCGGTAATCAGCACAGCACATAAGTGAGTATTATTTTTATTTTTTTCTACTGATGCATCAGCTGATTGTATAACCGGCTTTTATACAATCAGCTGATGTGTGATGTGATTCAGGCACTTGATCCTGACACATCATCTGATCGCTTTGCCTTCCAGCAAACCGATCAGATGATATTGGATCCTGATTGGACGGCGTGGGACCCTGACCCAGGATTACTGCGGAGGGGGGTTTATTTCAATAAAGATGGAGTCACTAATTGTGTTGTGTTTTATTTCTAATAAAAATATTTTTCTGTGTTGTGTTTTTTTTTTTATCATTACTAGAAATTCATGGTGGCCATGTCTAATATTGGCGTGACACCATGAATTTCGGGCTTAGGGCTAGCTGATAATATACAGCTAGCCCTAACTCCATTATTACCCGGCTAGCCACCCGGCTTCAGGGCAGCTGGAAGAGTTGGATACAGCGCCAGAAGATGGCGCTTCTATGAAAGCGCCATTTTCTGGGGTGGCTGCGGACTGCAATTCGCAGTGGGGGTGCCCAGAAAGCATGGGCACCCTGCACTGTGGATTCCAATCCCCAGCTGCCTAGTTGTACCCGGCTGGACTCAAAAATTAGGCGAAACCCACGTCATTTTTTTTTTTTTAATTATTTCATGAAATAATTAAAAAAAAGGGCTTCTCTATATTTTTGGTTCCCAGCCGGGTACAAATAGGCAGCTGGGGGTTGGGGGCAGCCCGTACCTGCCTGCTGTACCCGGCTAGCATACAAAAATATGGCGAAGCCCATGTCATTTTTTTTTTCTTTTTGGGCAAAAAACTGCATACAGTCCTGGATGGAGGATGCTGAGCCTTGTAGTTCTGCAGCTGCTGTCTGCTCTCCTGCATACACTAGTGAATGGAGGATGCTGAGACTTGTAGTTCTGCAGCTGCTGTCTGCTCTCCTGCATACACTAGTGAATGGAGGATGCTGAGACTTGTAGTTCTGCAGCTGCTGTCTGCTCTCCTGCATACACTAGTGAATGGAGGATGCTGAGACTTGTAGTTCTGCAGCTGCTGTCTGCTCTCCTGCATACACTAGTTCTGCAGCTGTCTGCTCTCCTGCATACAATGAACATTTTGAAGGAAATGACATCAGACCTTTTTTTTTTTCATCAACAATCTTTAATGGCATTGTGCACTGATTAAAAACGCAGTGAGTAAAAACGCAGCAAAAAACGCACCAAATCGCGGCAAAAACTCATGCGTTTTTGCCGCGTTTTTTTAGCCGCGGGTGCATTTTTTTAGACAAAAACGCACATAAAAACGCAGCGTGAAAAAACGCCTAGTGCGCACATACCCTTAGATTGAAAACAGTCCAAAAGCTTGTGTAGACACATCCCTAACAAAAATTGTACCTGTAGCCTGGTGTACAGCCTGTACAGACTGATAAAATGAATAATGGAATGTATTACATAAATAATGAAGACATGATGTCATCCGTCAGTCTGGAGGTAGTTTGTGCATGTTGATTTCATTACACAAACAATTTATTTCAGATAAGATCATCCCCCAACACTGAAGACAATTAGGGTATGTGCGCACGTTGCTTTTTACCTGCTTTTTACCTGCTTTTTTGCGGCTTTTTCTTCTGCGCTGTTTAATGCCAAAATGGATGTGTTCTTCTATTCAAGCAAAGTCTATGGGAATTTGGGTTTCTTGTTCACACTATGTTGTTCAAACTGCAGCCTTTTTGTAGCAGAACTTTGGTCAAAAACTCAGCTTTGCAGTGCAAAACCCAAATGGCAAAAACAATTGACATGTTGCTTCTTTGAAAAGCTGAGTTTTTGACCAAAGTTCTGCCTCAAAAAGGCAGCATTTTGAACAACATAGTGTGAACAAGAAACCCAAATTCCCACAGACTTTGCTTGAATAGAAGAACACATCCATTTTGGCATTAAACAGCGCAGAAGAAAAAGCAGCAAAAAAGCAGGTAAAAAGCAGGTAAAAAGCAACGTGCGCACATACCCTTATACAGTCAATGTGTACTTTATTTTGAGAAGGAAATGAGACATTTAACTCGGTGCTAGAGTAAAGCTGTCCATTCACATTAAATTTATGTCACACAAATCTATACATTTTTGGGGGGACCAGACAAACATTGTGTACAGGGACCTCCTGATTTCCCCTCGTGGCAAATGTCTCACAAGAAAAGGTATGGACAGTTGGATTTAATATGCCAGATCTTGGTTCCTCTGACAGCTATCTGAAGTCTACGACCTGCTATATTGCACATGCTCGGCATAAAGATATTGATCTAAAGATCTCTTGACTACTCCTTCAAGGTGCAGGACTCCTCTATTACTAGAAGGCCTGTCTCATTTTACTTTGTGCACAGGAAGGGACAGGACAACTGCATAAAGTGCTGCTCACTCAGTAGTCATCATGTCTTATTTGGCCTTTTTCAGAATTACATAAAAAGTAACCACACAGGCAACATCACAGTAAAATATAAAGAAATCACTTTACAGTGGTTGTCTCCCAATGGTCTTTCAGCATTCATAAGCAGTTTAAAATTAGATCCACAGTAATGCATGAGAACAGATTGTCATACTTAGCGAAACAGATTTAGGGGTACTTTGCACGTTGCGACATCGCTACTGCGATGTTGTCGGGGTCAAATCGAAAGTGATGCACATCCAGTGCCAGTAACGACGTCGCAACGTGTAAAGCCTAGATGCACCGATAAACGATCGCAAAAGCATCGTAAATCGGTGATCTGTGTAGTGTCGGTCATTTTCATACTTTCGCTGCAGCGACAGGAACGATGTTGTTCTTACAGCAGCACACATCGCTGTGTATGAAGCTGCAGGAGCTAGGAACTTCTCCTACCTGCCTCCACTGGCTATGCGGAAGGAAGAAGGTGGGCGGGATGTTTACGTCCCGCTCATCTCCGCCCCTCCGCTTCTATCGGCCGCCTGCCGTGTGACGTCGCTGTGACGCCGCACGACCCACCCCCTTAGGAAGGAGGCGGGTCCCCGGCCAGAGCGACGTCACGGGGAAGGTAAGTGCGTGTGAAGCTGCCGTAGTGATAATGTTCGCTACGGCAGCTATCACAAGATATCGCATGTGCGACGGGGGCGGGTACTATCGTACTCGGCATCGCTATCATCGGCTAGCGATGTCGCAGCGTGCAAAGTACCCCTTAGCCTTCAATAGTCTGTGAAAACGGCAGACATCCCCTGGAGGACAACGTCATAGCAGTCATATTGGCTGTTCCACAAATTTCCCAAAAAGATGAACTATGGCTGTGCTTAGTAGCTGACTACCCTGGTATGGTGAATGCCCACACTTTGTACAAAGGCCATTTAAGAAATACATATTCTATATTTTGAGGCTATTTGTCTTTGTAACTAAAAGTAGTTTTCAACTTGGAAAAACATTTCAAGCCATAATGCAAACCACATATATCCTGCACAAAATCAATATAAATACATTTCATAGTGACTTACAGGCCTGGGCAGACTGTAGTGATACATCTCTGGCCCATAGATCGGTACCCATTGCATCCGGGGCCGTGACATAGTGCCAGGGGCACTGGTGACAACTTCTGTATATGGCATATGCTGAACAGATGCGTACGGATCTGCTTGCCGTTTAGGTCCTCCATGTCCTGCAGATGCCAAACTAAAAGCTTCCTCCAACAACATGTGCATCTGCTGCCGGACCTCATCGATAGACGGCTGGGAGCTCAAGGTGGACGTCTCAGAGTGGCCTTTAGCTTGACGAGATTTAATGTACGTCCTGGCTTGTTTTACTTGATCAATATTTGTTTCTTCAATAACTTCAGGTTCCGTCTAAAATAAAATTGCCAAGAAGATTAATGCAATCTAAGCAGCACAATATACAGAATATCACTAAACATCACCTGAAGAGAACAAACGCTATATTATTATAATGATTTTTAAAGGATCAAGCTGTGTAGAGACCAGATTCCCCATGTACTAACAAATAACTGACATGGTAGTGTAGAGGTGACATTTTATTAATTTGCTCTAAAGATTACAGAAATCTCTTTGACCAGTAGGTGGTAGAGTTGAGGAAATCGTAGGGATGACACTTCAGGTGAAATGTCCTTTGTCTAGGGAACCCTTGAAGGTGGGCTAATTTGGATGGGCCCCTGATGTTTCTTCAGCATAGGAAGGTTTGACAAATTACTGCAATGTAATACCCCAAGTAAGTTATTTTTTTGGAATATCCTCCACATGGTCATTGTCATGATATCTACGGTAGGTCACGGTGGTGCATCCAGTGTAACCACAGGATCACCAAATGGTTCACAGAAGAGTGCAGATTTATTGAAGCCAAAGCCTGGCCCTTATCTGAATAAACAAATGTGTCAAGAACAGCATACACTAATGCCATGTGTCACAATGAATGTTGTCAAATTTTGATATAGCTATTCATGTGCCAGTACCACTAAGTGTAAACAAGGTGCAAAGGAAACATTACATTACTACAGTAACGAATGAGTTAAATACTTTTCCTTTCCTGCGGTTTTTCTCAGACACCTATTGATTTTTTTTGCAAACAGGGAAATTATTAAGTGTATATTTAAACAATCACAGCCTTCCAGTTGTAACGGGGGCAGGGGGCGCCTCAGGGGGTGTAGTCGAGTCCCCTCGCCTTGTGGGCCGCAGGCTGAACCCCGGCCCGGCCGTTACTTGCAATACAGGTGTGTTGTTGGGGCAGAGTGTGGATGCATGGGGCCCATTCATGACAGCGTTCTTTCTGTGCTCTCCAGCTCCTTCTTCACTTTCAGGAAAGAGACAATACCAGGCAGCGGGTAAACCAAACACCGTTTTATTAAACAAAGCTTCCATCTTTTTGTTTGCAGCAGGCTTACTTTAGTACGTTACAAGTTACAAGTCCTTTCCTACGAAAACGGTTTCCTTCTTCTCTACGGGCACTTTCCTTTGCCTGCAGAGGCCAATTGTTATCCCCCTAGCAGTGGTACTCCTATCCCGATTTTAGTCCAGCCCTTTCCCAGGGATTTGTATTGAACTAGGGGACGGCTCCAGTACTTACTACCGGCTCCGGATTAGCTCCAACTTCTCCGCTCCACTGCCACAGCACCCACTCCTGCACTCTGCCCCGGCACTTCAGACTGAGCTTGCTTGCCTCTCACATCTCACTGCACACTGCCCTGCATTCAGAGCCCAACCCCCCTTCTCTTCCCTCCTAGGCTGCCCTGCCCCTTCCTTCCCTGTCATTGTTACCAGGGGAACCACTCACTACACTGGCACCTAGGGGGGGAAGAACCGTACATAACACACAACATTGTACAATGTGCCACCATACTCCTATGGCGTCTTCAGGGGGGGAAAAACGTCTTCTCCACACCAGGGGTCCGTCCACCCCTTACATTCCTCCCCTCTTTAACCTCAGCCTCCTGGCGAGGTTCCGCACCTGCAAGACAACGCATATGGAAAACACACACACGTTTCTTCAGCAGTATTCTTTTTCTTTCTTATCAGTAAAAAAAAAAACATTTTAAAACTAACGTATCAAAGCACACCAGGTTGGCACACAAGTCCGGTGCTTGGAGTCCCTCCAGGGGAGCTCCCGGTCTTGGCTGATCTTCTGCCCGGAGGCTCTCCTCAAGCGCTCCCGGTCTTAGATGAGCCGCGACCAACAGAAACAAAAGGGTTCTTTACTTAACAGTCGCGGGAGAAGTCCATGCATAGTCCCTGCATTCTTCTATTCCCGGGTTCAGTTCTTCTAACGTAGCTTTAACCATAAACACTCACCGGCTTCCAACAGTACCGGCTTTCAACAACAAACAGATCTTTTTCTTCCGGATGATTAACCCTCACGCTGGGTGGTATGCACGCAGCCATTCAGCCCGCTGGGCCCTCACATGGTCGGAGAGGGACTGTCCAGGTAAGCGGGGTAGCCTACGAAACGGCTCATAACTTGGTGGCTCCGGTACTTCCTTCTCCGGTTCAGGCCCTTCCGCCTCCTGCGGGGGTGAGGGAGTAGCTGGACGGGACCGCAGTGGGCTGCCGACAACTACCGGGTGCGACACCATACTCTGATGTATCACCAGTAATGCCGATGCTTCTCTTGGCTTGTCTCCAGCCGTAGGTTCGGCGGCCGCTTTTGGCGCGACCGTCGGGGTACTCTTCAGCCCACAGGATTCAGCGAGCGCTTGCTTATGCTGAGCACGCCACGCTCTGTTCTCCATTCTGCTTGGTCCAGGTATTGGAGTTTGCTTCTTCTTCCACTGCCGGGGTTGCAATCGCGCTGGGGAAGGTGGAGGCGGTTCTTCTTTTCCCGCTTCTGCCCATACTCCGCCCCCGGCCTCACCCACCAGGTCGGCACAGCGTTTGCGACGCCTCTTCTTTCTTGCGGCGCTGCGCACGTCTCTAGACCTCTGCAGTATCTCAGGGCAAGCACCTCCCCTCTTTGGGCAGTGCACTCCGGGCTTCTTCCTTACAGGCCAGCCCAGCGCTTTTCGTTTGGCGCCCACTTTTCGCGCCTTCACTAAATCCATGAGGACGGCCGCCATCTTGCCGCCATCTTGTGGCCTGTTCAGTACATCAGGCACCACTTGGTCTCTGCTCGGGGTTTCTCTTCTGCGGGCTTGATCCTGCCGACTACGCCAAAATGTAACGGGGGCAGGGGGCGCCTCAGGGGGTGTAGTCGAGTCCCCTCGCCTTGTGGGCCGCAGGCTGAACCCCGGCCCGGCCGTTACTTGCAATACAGGTGTGTTGTTGGGGCAGAGTGTGGATGCATGGGGCCCATTCATGACAGCGTTCTTTCTGTGCTCTCCAGCTACTTCTTCACTTTCAGGAAAGAGACAATACCAGGCAGCGGGTAAACCAAACACCGTTTTATTAAACAAAGCTTCCATCTTTTTGTTTGCAGCAGGCTTACTTTAGTACGTTACAAGTTACAAGTCCTTTCCTACGAAAACGGTTTCCTTCTTCTCTACGGGCACTTTCCTTTGCCTGCAGAGGCCAATTGTTATCCCCCTAGCAGTGGTACTCCTATCCCGATTTTAGTCCAGCCCTTTCCCAGGGATTTGTATTGAACTAGGGGACGGCTCCAGTACTTACTACCGGCTCCGGATTAGCTCCAACTTCTCCGCTCCACTGCCACAGCACCCACTCCTGCACTCTGCCCCGGCACTTCAGACTGAGCTTGCTTGCCTCTCACATCTCACTGCACACTGCCCTGCATTCAGAGCCCAACCCCCCTTCTCTTCCCTACTAGGCTGCCCTGCCCCTTCCTTCCCTGTCATTGTTACCAGGGGAACCACTCACTACACTGGCACCTAGGGGGGGAAGAACCGTACATAACACACAACATTGTACAATGTGCCACCATACTCCTATGGCGTCTTCAGGGGGGGAAAAACGTCTTCTCCACACCAGGGGTCCGTCCACCCCTTACACAGTGAGGATTACTGCTTTGCATCCACTCTCCAGTGACCACAACAATGCTCAGAACGGTATTAACACAACCGGACCAGGAGGAAATATCAGATTAGTGAACACCTACGTCTTCTGCACCACAAAAGGGAACCAATGACTAATAAATATGAGAACCATGATATGAGAACAGAGATAGAGATAGATAGATAGAGTTAAAAACAGACGTTTACATCCCTTCTCCCTTTTCCTCCAAACATAACGATGGTGATTATGGCCAAAAATGTCAATTTTAGTTTCGTCAGACCACAGGACATTTTTCCAAAAATTAAGGTCTTTGTTCCTGTGAGCACTGCAAACATTAATCTGGCTTTTTTCAATGGGCTGTCACAGTCCCATATATAAGGCCCGTTTCACACGTCAGTGAAAAACACAGACGTTCTTCACTGACGTATAAAACACGCCCATGTCCCTCCATGTGCCGTGATTCACGGCACATGTGGGTTGTCTAAGTGCAATCCGGGCTCCGTTCTCCGTGGCCCGTGATTGCACTTAGAAATCAACTCACCTGTGCCCGCTCCCGCTGTCCATGGTGCTGATCGCTCCCGCGGTGCAGCATCCGGCCGGCGCTGACCTCCGCAGCAGCTGCTTCTGGGTCGGCTGTGTTCTGCATAATGAATATGCGCGACAGTAATCAGCCGGCTCAGAAGCAGCAGGGAGAACAGGCTGCAGAGAGCGTCGCTGGAGCTGGGTGAGTTAAAATGCTTTTTATTTTAGAAGCACGTTTTTTTCTGGCACGTGTTTCATGGATCACACCACTGTGTGGTCCATGGAACATCAGTGATGCCAGAAAAAAATGGACATGTCTCCGTGCGGCAATCATGGACACGCGGGTACGCCGCATGGAGACACGTGCAGTGAAAAATCGCTGATGTGTGAGCAGACCCATTGATTATAATGGGTCTGCGTATGTCAGTGATTCTGGTACGTTTAAAAAAAAGCACAAACGTACCAGAATCACTGACATGTGAAAGGGGCCTAAGAACAGCGGTGGTGCAGAGAATCCTGGTAGTATGATCCACAGCAGTCAATAAGAGTGTACACTTAATGCCTGCTTTACACGCTTCAATAAATCTTTCAATCCGTCGTCGGGGTCAAGTTGTAAGTGACGCACATCCGGCATCGTTCGTGACGTATTTGCGTGTGACACCTACGTGCAATCAAGATTGAACGAAAATACGGTGATCGCATACACGTCGTTTATTCCTCATACATTGGACGTTTTGTTGTATGAACCTAGTCAATTGTAACGTGTGACATCCCTCATACGATTTCGGTGTCTGATGCTATGTGCGCAGGTGTGCGCTCTGCACCGCAGCTTAAAAAAGGTCCGCTTCAGAGCGCAGCTGAAAAGCTGCGTTCTGAAGTGCCTCACAATGTCTGTCATTCACTAATCTCTGTCAGTCCGTCACTATCTCTGTCCCTCACTCTCTGTCCATGTCAGTCTATCCTTCTTACCCCCTCTCTCATACTCACCGATCCCCGATCACCGGCCCGGCTCTGCACGGCATTCACACTGCTCCGACGGCTTTTACTGTTTTGAAAAATCCGGCCGCCCATTAAACAATCTCGTATTCCCTGCTTTCCCCGCCCACCGGCGCCTATGATTGGTTACAGTGAGACACGCCCCCACGCTGAGTGACAGGTGTCACACTGCACCCAATCACAGCAGCCGGTGGGCGTGTCTATACTGTGCAGTGAAATAAATAATTAAATAATTAAAAAAAACGGCGTGCGGTCCCCCCCAATTTTAAAACCAGCCAGATAAAGCCATACGGCTGAAGGCTGGTATTCTCAGGATGGAGAGCTCCACGTTATGGGGAGCCCCCCAGCCTAACAATATCAGCCAACAGCCGCCCAGAATTGCCGCATACATTAGATGTGACAGTTCTGGGACTGTACCCGGCTCTTCCCGATTTGCCCTGGTGCGTTGGCAAATCGGGGTAATAAGGAGTTATTGGCAGCCCATAGCTGCCAATAAATCCTAGATTAATCATGTCAGGCGTCTCCCCGAGATACCTTCCATGATTAATCTGTAAATTACAGTAAATAAACACACACACCCGAAAAATCCTTTATTAGAAATAAAAAACACAAACACATTCCCTGGTTCACCACTTTAATCAGCCCCAAAAAGCCCTCCATGTCCGGCGTACTCCAGGATGGTCCAGCGTCGCATCCAGCGCTGCTGCATGGAGGTGACCGGAGCTGCAGCAGACACAGCCGCTCCGGTCACCTCCACACAGCAAATGAAGACAGCCGGCGATCAGCTGAGCTGTCACTGAGGTTACCCGCTGTCACTGGATGCAGCGGTGGCCGCGGGTAACCTCAGTGACAGCTCAGCTGATCGCGCTACTCACCTCAGTTGCTGCGTGGAGGTGAGAGGAGCAGCGGTGAGTAGCGCGATCAGCTGAGCTGTCACTGAGGTTACCCACGGCCACCGCTGCATCCACCGCTGGATCCAGTGACAGCGGGTAACCTCAGTGACAGCTCAGCTGATCGCGCGGCACTCTTCAGTTGCTGTGTGGAGGTGACCGGAGCGGCGGTGTATTCTGCAGCTCCGGTCAACTCCATGCAGCAGCGCTGGAAGCGATGCTGCATTATCCTGGATTACGCCGGACATGGAGGGCTTTTTGGGGCTGATTAAAGTGGTGAACCAGGGTATATGTTTGTGTTTTTTATTTATAATAAAGGATTTTTTCGGGTGTGTGTGTTTATTTACTGTAATTTACAGATTAATCATGGAAGGTGTCTCATAGACGCCTGACATGATTAATCTAGGACTTATTGGCAGCTATGGGCTGCCAATAACTCCTTATTACCCCGATTTGCCAACGCACCAGGGCAAATCGGGAAGAGCCGGGTACAGTCCCAGAACTGTCGCATCTAATGTATGCGGCAATTCTGGGCGGCTGCTGGCTGATATTGTTAGGCTGGGGGGCTCCCCATAACGTGGAGCTCCCCATCCTGAGAATACCAGCCTTCAGCCGTATGGCTTTATCTGGCTGGTTTTAAAATTGGGGGGGACCGCACGCCGTTTTTTTTAATTATTTAATTATTTATTTCACTGCACAGTATAGACACGCCCACCGGCTGCTGTGATTGGGTGCAGTGTGACACCTGTCACTCAGCGTGGGGGCGTGTCTCACTGTAACCAATCATAGGCGCCGGTGAGCGGGGAAAGCAGGGAATACGAGTATGTTTAATGGGCGGCCGGCTTTTTCAAAACAGTAAAAGCTGCCGGAGCAGTGTGAATGCCGTGCAGTGCCGGGGATCGGGGATCGGTGAGTATGAGAGAGGGCTGCTCAGTTCAGTTACTCAGGAGTTTAGCGGTCACCGGTGAGCCCTTCACAGGTGACCGCTAATCAGGACGCGACACAGACAGAGCCGCAGCATGACAATGAAGTCGGGTGAGGTTCACCCGAGTTCATTCTGACAGTGCGGCTCTGTCTGTGTCTGCTGTCATCTGCCATTCAGCTCTGCTACATGGCTGTCTGTGGCTGCTGTCAGCGGCCATGTAGCAGCGCTGAATGGCAGATGACATAGTAAAAACGCATCCCTACACATTACACACGCTTGGCAAGTCAATAAATAAAAAAAAAAAGGGTGCCCAATGCATACGTCACAGAACACATGATCTAAAGGATCGCACACAAAATTGATCAATTTAACATAGACTACTAACGCACGTGTGACAGCAAATGAACGACCTACGTGCAATCTCATTCAATCGCATATGCGACCTGGGCGTGTCACATCGCATACGAGATCGCATACCTAATTGTAAGGTGTAAAGCTGGCTTTAGTTGACTCTTAATAAGTGATCTACACTCTAATTGACTGCTGTGGATCATACTACCAGGATTCTCTGCACCACCGCTGATCTTATATATGGGACTGTATCATGGATATGCATCTATGGATCATCTTTAATTGCCTCTTGATGAACTATTCACTTGGGGAAACACGTTGAGGTGGAGACATACCTCATTCATCTTAGATGGCTACTGTTTACAAATGGAATAACCTGAATACGTGACATCTGTAATATATGATCTTCGGACGAACAATGGACTGTATATTTATTATACCTATTTATGCAGCTCTATACTCTGTATAGATTGTACTGCATTGGATTCATCTTACAGTCAACAAGTTAAGTCCTGCTCTGCGATATATGATTGTCCTTTTCCTTGTATGCGTTACAGTGCCGCTATTTTGAATTGTATCAATTTGTTATATTTTGTTCTATCTTACCATGTCCCTGACATTCAGGGCCAAGAAATTGATATCCTAACCCATTTACTGGGACAAATTGGTATTGAATATTTGCATTTTTACCATAGATAGTGTGATTACCACTTATTGGTTTTATATTTAATAAATATGTGCTATGGGGAAAAAAATATTTTTACTATTTTGAACCATATAGATTTCCCTAGACCTTGAGTCATTTCTGATAGTATATTCTAGACACCAGCATACCATTATTGTAGATCTCCTTTTGTTTGTAGCTGAGATAAAGGCTCTGCCACAGCCGGGATAAACAAGTAACTAAGAGAAAGAAAATCTGGATCCACAAACAGGTTCTTCTTTAATGGAAAAAATTCATACAAAGGACATCAAAAGACAGATGTAACAGTGTTATAGTAATGCTATAATTTACTACTTATTTTCATGTCCTTAAATGGTTCCCGGGGGTTTTACCGAGTTTAAACCCACTCAGGCCACAGTTCCTGTTAGTAAATCATTATAGGGTTAACAGTAGGGCAGGCTATTAAAGAGTTGGGGGCTTAGAGGGAGGATGGTACACACAATTCTAAGCACAACCCGAGGTCCACTATGCTATGGATGGATATAGCTGCTAAGAGCCCAGAGGCGGGACGGACAACTACAGACTTCAATACAATTCTGTTCAAATTAACAGGGCGCAAACGGTGAGTGTTATTTGCACACTCCTTATACTACGAACAACCGTGAGGTCAAGGCGACCATACTGCAGTTGAGAACTGAGCGCCTATCAGAAAACCATAATTCAAATGCAGAAGAGCCACACTAACACGCCTGTGGTGTAGCGCCTGTCACAATGAGGTACAAGTCAGCAGTTCGCTTAACCAGCACTGCTGCCTAAAAGTAAAAGACAGTTAGGTAATAGAATGCAATACCTGAGCTGTTACACAATTATAGGTGAGGCAGGTTTTGAGATAGCAGCAGTAACCCCAGCACTATCACTGCCGGTATATATAAGGTGTACTGCGGTAACCAACATGCTTAACCAGCGCAGTTACCCGGTAATATTACTAAGTAGCAGAATGAACAAAGAGAGCCCGCTTTGATTATTAAATGTAAGAGACCTGCCTAAATAGAACCTCACACCACAAGGCAAGAAAAGACTGAGCGCCGTCCGGCATCGACGGTGTCAATATATAACATCGGCATATACATGGCATATATAAGCGTATAGCCGTAACACTGGCCCTTAGTAAGGAGGAGTGATAGGGATCAGTTAGAGGGAGTTCCAGGATCAAAGAGAGTGAGGAGAGAAAAGAAAAAGGGAAAGGACTGGATGAGAATAAGATGATCATCACTGGGTGTGTGAGAAGAATATTCTATATTATTATTATTTATTTATAGAGCACCATTGATTCCAATGTGCTGTACTTGAGAAGGGGTTACATACAGAATACATATACAAGTTACAATAGACAGACTAGTACAGAGGGAAGAGGACCCTGCCCTTGCGGTCTCACATTCTTTAGGATTTTGGGAAGGAGACAGTACAGTCATGGCCAAAAGTTTTAAGAATGACACCAAAATTATATTTTCACATGATCTGTTGCTCTCTGCTTTTTAATTGTGTTTGTCTGATGTTTACATCACATACAGAAATATAATTGCAATCATATTATGAGTAGAGTTGAGCGCGGTTCGAGGTTCTCCAGTTCGAGGCTCGAGTTATTTTGCGGGCTTTTCTAGATCGAACTAGAACTCGAGCTTTTTGCAAAAGCTCGATAGTTCTAGATACGTTCGAGAACGGTTCTAGCAGCAAAAAAAACAGCTAATTCCTAGCTGGCTTTCCGCTGTAATAGTGTAAGTCACTCTGTGACTCACACTATTATGACATTTCAGTGTATAGTGTGCAGGAACAGCGCATTCAGATCACTGCTGTTTGGATAATGGCTATTTTTTTTTTTTTCCCTTGTCTTCTTTCCCTAAGCGCGCGCGTGTAGTGGGGAGGGCCAGGATGTCAGCCAATCCTAGACACACACACAGCTAAGTGGACTTTTAGCTAGAGAAGCAACGGCATGTGTGATAGGATGTCCATGTCACATGTCCCTGCATTATAAAACCGGACATTTTCCTCCAGCACGCCATTATCTGCCTTCTGCGTCCTTAGTGTCAGACATCACTGGCGCAGCTCCTATCGCCGATACTGCTGTATACGCTCCATACACAGCGCTGTACAGCATAGGGATAGCACTTTCTATCAGTCCTTTTAAGGGCTCATACCGGCAGGGTCAGAGCCATAGGTGACAGGTCCTGAAAACAGAGTTTAACAGCTACACAAGATGACAGCGTCTGTGTAGCTAAGGTCAGGGATTTCCTCGCTGCATTTCCCCATTAGGAGGGATAGAAAGGCAGGCTTCCTTTCCTTTACCCAGAGACCCACAACCCTGGCACTGTACCCTCCTGCCCTTTGCACACTCAAACTCATTGTTACTAAGCCATTATACTAGCAAACACTGAGTGTACTTAGTGGCATCCTTAACGTGGCTGTTGGACTTCTGTATAGTCCCAATAGTGCAAAGATATTTGCAGCACGTCTGCCTGCATTGCACACTCAAACTCATTGTAGCTAAGCCATTATACTAGCAAACACTGAGTGAACCTAGTGGCATCCTAAACGTGGCTATTGGACTTCTGTATAGTCCCACTAGTGCAAAGATATTTGCAGCACCTCTGCCTGCATTGCACACTCAAACTCATTGTTACTAAGCCATTATACTAGCAAACACTGAGTGAACCTAGTGGCATCCTAAACGTGGCTATTGGACTTCTGTATAGTCCCACTACTAGTGCAAAGATATTTGCAGCACCTCTGCTTGCATTGCACACTCAAACTCATTGTTACTAAGCCATTATACTAGCAAACACTGATTGAATCTAGTGGCATCCTAAACGTGGCTATTGGACTTCTGTATAGTCCCACTAGTGCAAAGATATTTGCAGCACCTCTGCCTGCATTGCACACTCAAACTCATTGTTACTAAGCCATTACACTAGCAAACACTGATTGAACCTAGTGGCATCCTAAACGTGGCTATTGGACTTCTGTATAGTCCCACTAGTGCAAAGATATTTGCAGCACCTCTGCCTGCATTGCACACTCAAACTCATTGTTACTAAGCCATTATACTAGCAAACACTGAGTGAACCTAGTGGCATCCTAAACGTGGCTATTGGACTTCTGTATAGTCCCACTAGTGCAAAGATATTTGCAGCACCTCTGCCTGCATTGCACACTCAAACTCATTGTTACTAAGCCATTATACTAGCAAACACTGATTGAACCTAGTGGCATCCTAAACGTGGCTATTGGACTTCTGTATAGTCCCACTAGTGCAAAGATATTTGCAGCACCTCTGCCTGCATTGCACACTCAAACTCATTGTTACTAAGCCATTATACTAGCAAACACTGATTGAACCTAGTGGCATCCTAAACGTGGCTATTGGACTTCTGTATAGTCCCACTAGTGCAAAGATATTTACAGCCCCTCTGCCTGCATTGCACACTCAAACTCATTGTTACTAAGCCATTATACTAGCAAACACTGAGTGAACCTAGTGGCATTCTAAACGTGGCTATTGGACTTCTGTATAGTCCCACTAGTGCAAAGATATTTGCAGCACCTCTGCCTGCATTGCACACTCAAACTCATTGTTACTAAGCCATTATACTAGCAAACACTGAGTGAACTTAGTGGCATCCTTAACGTGGCTGTTGGACTGCTGTATTTCCCCAGTAGTGCAAAGATATTTGCAGCACGTCTGCCTGCATTGCACACTCAAACTCATTGTAGCTAAGCCATTATACTAGCAAACACTCAGTGTACCTAGTGGCATCCTAAACGTGGCTATTGGACTTCTGTATAGTCCCACTAGTGCAAAGATATTTGCAGCACCTCTGCCTGCATTGCACACTCAAACTCATTGTTACTAAGCCATTATACTAGCAAGCACTGATTGAACCTAGTGGCATCCTAAACGTGGCTATTGGACTTCTGTATAGTCCCACTAGTGCAAAGATATTTGCAGCACCTCTGCCTGCATTGCACATTCAAACTCATTGTTACTAAGCCATTATACTAGCAAACACTGATTGAACCTAGTGGCATCCTAAATGTGGCTATTGGACTTCTGTATAGTCCCACTAGTGCAAAGATATTTGCAGCACCTCTGCATGCATTGCACACTCAAACTCATTGTTACTAAGCCATTATACTAGCAAACACTGATTGAACCTAGTGGCATCCTAAACGTGGCTATTGGACTTCTGTATAGTCCCACTAGTGCAAAGATATTTGCAGCACCTCTGCCTGCATTGCACACTCAAACTCATTGTTACTAAGCCATTATACTAGCAAACACTGAGTGAACCTAGTGGCATCCTAAACGTGGCTATTGGACTTCTGTATAGTCCCACTAGTGCAAAGATATTTGCAGCACCTCTGCCTGCATTGCACACTCAAACTCATTGTTACTAAGCCATTATACTAGCAAGCACTGATTGAACCTAGTGGCATCCTAAACGTGGCTATTGGACTTCTGTATAGTCCCACTAGTGCAAAGATATTTGCAGCACCTCTGCCTGCATTGCACACTCAAACTCATTGTTACTAAGCCATTATACTAGCAAACACTGAGTGAACCTAGTGGCATTCTAAACGTGGCTATTGGACTTCTGTATAGTCCCACTAGTGCAAAGATATTTGCAGCACCTCTGCCTGCATTGCACACTCAAACTCATTGTTACTAAGCCATTATACTAGCAAACACTGAGTGAACTTAGTGGCATCCTTAACGTGGCTGTTGGACTGCTGTATTTCCCCAGTAGTGCAAAGATATTTGCAGCACGTCTGCCTGCATTGCACACTCAAACTCATTGTAGCTAAGCCATTATACTAGCAAACACTCAGTGTACCTAGTGGCATCCTAAACGTGGTTATTGGACTTCTGTATAGTCCCACTAGTGCAAAGATATTTGCAGCACCTCTGCCTGCATTGCACACTCAAACTCATTGTTACTAAGCCATTATACTAGCAAGCACTGATTGAACCTAGTGGCATCCTAAACGTGGCTATTGGACTTCTGTATAGTCCCACTAGTGCAAAGATATTTGTAGCACCTCTGCCTGCATTGCACATTCAAACTCATTGTTACTAAGCCATTATACTAGCAAACACTGATTGAACCTAGTGGCATCCTAAATGTGGCTATTGGACTTCTGTATAGTCCCACTAGTGCAAAGATATTTGCAGCACCTCTGCATGCATTGCACACTCAAACTCATTGTTACTAAGCCATTATACTAGCAAACACTGATTGAACCTAGTGGCATCCTAAAAGTGGCTATTGGACTTCTGTATAGTCCCACTAGTGCAAAGATATTTGCAGCACCTCTGCCTGCATTGCACACTCAAACTCATTGTTACTAAGCCATTATACTAGCAAACACTGAGTGAACCTAGTGGCATCCTAAACGTGGCTATTGGACTTCTGTATAGTCCCACTAGTGCAAAGATATTTGCAGCACCTCTGCCTGCATTGCACACTCAAACTCATTGTTACTAAGCCATTATACTAGCAAGCACTGATTGAACCTAGTGGCATCCTAAACGTGGCTATTGGACTTCTGTATAGTCCCACTAGTGCAAAGATATTTGCAGCACCTCTGCCTGCATTGCACATTCAAACTCATTGTTACTAAGCCATTATACTAGCAAACACTGATTGAACCTAGTGGCATCCTAAATGTGGCTATTGGACTTCTGTATAGTCCCACTAGTGCAAAGATATTTGCAGCACCTCTGCATGCATTGCACACTCAAACTCATTGTTACTAAGCCATTATACTAGCAAACACTGATTGAACCTAGTGGCATCCTAAACGTGGCTATTGGACTTCTGTATAGTCCCACTAGTGCAAAGATATTTGCAGCACCTCTGCCTGCATTGCACACTCAAACTCATTGTTACTAAGCCATTATACTAGCAAACACTGAGTGAACCTAGTGGCATCCTAAACGTGGCTATTGGACATCTGTATAGTCCCACTAGTGCAAAGATATTTGCAGCACCTCTGCCTGCATTGCACACTCAAACTCATTGTTACTAAGCCATTATACTGGCAAACACTGAGTGAACCTAGTGGCATCCTTAACGTGGCTGTTGGACTGCTGTATTGCCCCAGTAGTGCAAAGATATTTGCAGCACGTCTGCCTGCATTGCACACTCCAACTCATTGTTACTAAGCCATTATACTAGCAAACACTGAATTTACCTAGTGGCATCCTATACGTGGCTATTGGACTTCTGTATAGTCCCACTAGTGCAAAGATATTTGCAGCACCTCTGCCTGCATTGCACACTCAAACTCATTGTTACTTACTAAGACGTTATAATACCAAAAATTGAGTAAACTTAGTGGCATACAAGAAGTGGCTGTTGTACTCCATTAGTGCCCCACTGGTGCCAAGCTATTTCTAGCACCTGTGCAGGACACCCTCCTGCTCTGTTTTTAATAAGCTATAATGATAGCAAAAAATACTGCCATTTAATGGCATCATAGAACTGGCTGTTGTATTCCATTAGTGCCCCACTAGTGCCAAGCTATTTCTAGCACCTGTGCAGGACTCCCTCCTGCTCTGTTTTTAATAAGCTATAATGATAGCAAAAAATACTGCCATTTAGTGGCATCATAGAACTGGCTGTTGTATTCCATTAGTGCCCCACTAGTGCCAAGCTATTTCTAGCACCTGTGCAGGACACCCTCCTGCTCTGTTTTTAATAAGCTATAATGATAGCAAAAAATACTGCCATTTAGTGGCATCATAGAACTGGCTGTTGTATTCCATTAGTGCCCCACTGGTGCCAAGCTATTTCTAGCACCTGTGCTGGACACCCCCCTGCTCTGTTTTTAATAAGCTATAATGATAGCAAAAAATACTGCCATGTAGTGGCATACAAAAAGTGGCTGTTGGACTCCTTTATTGTGCCACTTGTGCCAAGCAATCTCAAGCACCTCTGCATTCTACCCTCATGCACATTTAGCTATGCTAATTTTATAGCAAAGTCAGGGAATTCCTTGCTGCATTTGATCATTAGGAGGGATAGAAAGTGAGGCTTCTTTTACTGTCCTGGTACCCACAGAACATGGCCACTGTACCCATCTGTCCACTTTTGCCACGCTATTTAATTTGCCCAAAGAGCTGACTCTTTTTCTGCCATCCTAAAATTGTCTGGAATACTAAGTTAGTGTTCCTTTGCTGCCAAGCAAGGTGCAACACATGTGCATTCTACACTCCTATCCATTTCTGGAATGCAATTATTAACTGCAGGTAGTCCAGCCAATCTGTGACGAAGGTGCAGGCGTGGATATAATGTAGCCTGCATCCAATGATGGTTCTCTCGATGTCTACTATAACCACAATTTCAATGTAAGAGGTAGTAATTACTCCAAAGAACCACCTGATTCAACACCTACGAGTTTATCAGACAGACTCTTTTTCAATTGGATCGTTTGTATTCCCGGGTAGTGAGCTCTACTAGCAAGGACTGTCAGTCCCGAGTATCTGCTACTCTATGACGCTGGGAGCTCACAGCCAATTCCTCCAGGGTAGATGTAATGTGGTCAGATCGTGGTCATCATCCAGACTGCCCGTTATGCCTTTCCTCCCAGTTTAATAAGGGGAGAATTTACTGGGTAACACCTCCTCCCATAGCAGGACGCAATCGCCAACCGCCTAAAGCTGCTATAAGAGTGAGGGTGAGCTTATTATAGGAACAGAGGTCGAGGACCCCAGGAGGATGAACAGGGGTTAATAAATAGGATATATGTGACTCAGCATCACCTTGATATGAACCTCTGAACCCTGTTCTCCCTCACAAACCATCTGTCCTTAGCTGAATCCTGGCGTGGGTTGAACACTGTTTGGCACATGCACAACTGTCCTTATCCTTATGTGTTTTTAGAGTAGAAAGAGAGAACATCCCTAGTGTTCTGATTTTAGTTATATTGAATAAAGTATATTTTTATAAGAGGTGTTGAATCAGGTGGTTCTTCTCTCGATGTCTGACAGCTCAACAATACCTTCTGTTTCCACTTCCAAAACAAGTGATGACCTGCCAATCACACTCCCTGTTGCGGGTAAAGGAGTGGAAGTTCAGTGTGAAAAACCATGTGTGACTGCTGTCCCCACAGTCACAGAGGATGAAGAGCACGCAGATGCACTTGATGGGGCAGGCGGTGGTTGCACAGGCACGCTAGGCCGCATTGTAGCACAGTGAAATTCACATTGCGACTTATGCTTCATTTTAAGTCGTCTACAGGGTGGGCTCCCCAGTATGCAGCAAAACCAGGCAACAGGAAAAGGACTCTAGGCAGTTGGGTTGATAAATGATTGTTTAACTTTACCAAAACAAACAATAAGAACCATGCATACAATTTAAATAATTGAACAATCTATTCTGTTGCCTACTACCTGCTAATCCCTCTGTGTAGCAGTAATTGTGTGTTTGTGCGTGTGTGTGTGTGTGTGTGTGTGTGTGTGTGTGTGTGTGTTTGAACACGACTTACCAGTGGCGCATCACAAGAGCTTCCAAGTTATCTACCTAAACATAGTCAAAACACATTACCCCCCCTGAATACCCTTGTTAGCTGAAGCTCACAGATAATGCAGATGATAACAGTGTGAATGCAAACCACACAGCTCTGCAACACAGTCATGGAAATCTTGAAAAGCAACAGTCAATGCAAACATGTGTTGCTGTCCCTCTATGATTTAAACTGTACGTGACAATTTGACAGTGCAGAGGCAGCAAGTCTTATTGTCTATATAGTCGGCATACCCAGAACAGATATGTGTTTTGCTAATAAAACAAAGTGTTGCGTGCCCGCATTATTGTCTGGGCACAGCCTACCGTACCCGGGTACTGTGATGTCCAGTTTCCAGAAATACAGACATTACGCTCCTCTCGCGGTAAACAGTATAGACAGCACTGTAAGAATGTTGGTCTGTGGCACAGGATGCTGCTCACTGGCATTACGGGGCTTATCATCAAAGTACAACATGACTCCCCTCACAATTGAACGAAGTGTTTCCGCGGTGGCTCCTTGCTGTAACACACACCTTTAGCTTTTCCTTCTGTTCATAGACAGCATCTCCAAGTCCACATCCGAAGAGCAATTTGATATTGCTATAGTGACCAAACAAAGGCAGATCCAAAAAAACAGCAGCCCCTTGTGTGTAGTCTGCAACAATGCATCCAATGGCAAATAAGCATGTTGCATTGACAGTGGCTAAAGCTGAGCAATACACCTTCACGCTATCAATTCATATCCATGTGACACTTCATGGAGGAACTACTCAAAGGTGTGAGTTTTTGCCTTCTACTTACAGATTGTTGACAATTCTTACAGATTCCATGACTTGGGTGATCCTTTGCGATGTCCAAAAATTCACAGGCTAGGCAAGGCTTACAGCCCATGCAACCTGCATAGCCAACACGACTTCTGCTCAGAGTCAAAGTTGTGGTCCAGGATTCAGTTGTTGACGTGCTTCCAGTACTTTGTCTCTGGCCAGGAAGACGCGACTTAACCTCGTCGTCAGTAGCATCCTCCTCCACCTCCTCTGCTGACCTCATCGACTGGCTGACTTTGGTTTGACAGTAAGTGTGGTCTCCAACCTCATCAATAACCCTGTGTGTTTTCATTCCCCTCGTCCTGAGTCCTCCGAGACAACCTCTTCCTGCCCTGACCGAATAGTAAAGTTGTCATTCCAATCAGGTATCTGTGCTCCTCATCATGTTCCCCATTGTCTCTACCAGGAGGATTTACTTTTTGGAAATGAGGGTGTAGATTAGGCTAGGCACCTTCTTCATCGGGGCCTGGATCCCACTCACAAAGCTTCTGGCCATCTGCGCAGATCATTTCCCCTGTCTCATGGAACTCGCTACCTCAACACGTCAGATTATCTGCTACACCTGCAAGCTTCAAACTGAATCTGAAAACTCATCTGTTCAGAAATGACTATAACCTTCAATGACACCACCACCATACGTACTTGACGCTCAACCTACACCACTCCTACTGTCTCCTCCCAAATCCTTTAGAATGTAATCCCGCAAGGGCAGGGCCCTCTTCCCTCTGTACCAGTCTGTCTATAGTTACTTGTATATGTATTCTGTATGTAACCCCCTTCTCATGTACAGCACCATGGAATCAATGGTGCTATATAAATCAATAATAATAAAAATAATAACTTCCTTGTCTGTACTCATTGCAGCTTTGGAGCAGACCTCTTATTCCCAGGCTATAGTGCGACTGAACAGCTATGCAAACTCAACCATCTCTGTTACCCCATACTCAGCAGGGCTGGTGGAAACTTGAGAGCTGTTAGGAAGCAAGTGCGATTGGATTGACACCACAGAGGAATGGAGTATTTGGGAAGGAGTCTTGCGAGGATAATTTGCATATTCCCAGTGCCTTCTGGGATAAGTGAAGAGTCACCGCGAGCTCAAGGAGAACCGGGTTTTGGCCGTTACAGCCGGAAGGAAGACTTCTGAAAACCGCGCGCCGCTAGGCGCGCGAATTTTAGCCTGTCTTCTTCATTGTGAGCGTGAGTGAGCAAACTGTGAGCAAAAGTAAGTGTGAGTAGAATTGTTTCTATTTAGTTGTTTAATTACTTAACATTTGTTTACTGCTATCCCCATTAGAAAATGTGCTCCACTATTGCTAATGCGATCCAGTGTACATCTTTTCTCATGTATGCAGTCCTTGAAAAGCCGTTCGAGGGTGCATACTGTTGTTCAAGATGTGCGCAAGTTGCACATTTGGAAGCCCAGATACTGGATCTAAATGAGCAGCTGGCAACTCTGAGATGCATTAGCAATATGGAAAGGAGTTTGCTGCTCACTGAGCAGCAGCTTGCTGGGTCAGATGTGGGGGAGGATCGTAGTAGGGAGCGGCAGGACGGTGAGGTAGGTAGCTGGGTGACAGTTAGAAAAGGGGGTAAAGGGAAAAGTGCTAGGAAGGCTAGTCCTGAACTGACACACCGCAATAGGTTTGCAAACTTGGCAGATGAGGGGGATGTCATTACAGGGGTAGCATTGCTGCAGCAAGGCATGACCTCTGAACGCCAGAGGAGTGTCTCCTCTAGTAAGGGGGGGAATAGGAGTGCAGGGCAGGCAAGACAGGTACTGGTAGTGGGGGACTCAATTATTAGGGGGACAGATAGAGCAATCTGTCACAAAGACAGGGATCGCCGAACAGTGTGTTGTCTTCCTGGCGCTCGAGTTCGGCACATCGCTGATCGGGTTGACAGATTACTGGGAGGGGCTGGGGAGGACCCAGCGGTCATTGTACACATTGGCACAAATGACAAAGTTAGAGGTAGGTGGAAGGTCCTTAAAGATGATTTCAGGGAATTAGGTTGTAAGCTTAAAGCATGTACCTCAAAGGTGGTATTTTTGGAAATACTACCTGTGCCACGAGCCACACCAGAGAGGCAAAGAGAGATCAGGGAGGTTAACAGGTGGCTCAGGAATTGGTGTAGGAAAGAGGGTTTTGGGTTCCTGGAGAATTGGGCCGACTTTTCAGTTGGCTACAGATTCTATGCTAGGGATGGGCTGCATCTTAATGGGGAGGGTGCAGCTCTGCTGGGGCAGAAAATGGCTAGAAGGTTGGAGGAGTGTTTAAACTAGGAATGGGGGGCGAGGGTATTCACTTTATAGAAGGGGAATGTAGTGCAGATAGTGACCAGGGCACAAGTAATGAAATTGGGGGTGGTACGGGGGGAAGGGTTAGGACAGTTAATACAGTAAGCAGGAATACAGGTACAGAGTCATACGTAACGTGCATGTACACTAATGCCCGAAGCCTCACAAATAAGGTGGAGGAATTAGAATTAATCATAGTATCATAGTATCATAGTTTTAAGGTTGAAGGGAGACTCTAAGTCCATCTAGTTCAACCCGTAGCCTAACATGTTGATCCAGAGGAAGGCAAAAAACCCCAATGTGGCAAACAAGTTCCAATGGGGAAAAAATTTCCTTCCTGACTCCACATCCGGCAATCAGACTAGTTCCCTGGATCAATACCCTGTCATAAAATCTAATATACATAACTGGTTATACTAAATTTTTCAAGAAAGGCATCCAGGCTCTGCTTAAATGTTAGTAGTGAATCACTCATTACAACATCATGCGGCAGAGAATTCCATAGTCTCACTGCTCGTACAGTAAAGAATCCTCGTCTGTGATTATGATTAAACCTTCTTTCCTCAAGACGTAGCGGATGCCCCCGTGTTCCAGTCGCAGGCCTAGGTGTAAATAGATCTTTGGAAAGGTCTCTGTACTGTCCCCTCATATATTTATACATTGTGATTAGATCTCCCCTAAGCCTTCGTTTTTCCAGACTAAATAAACCCAAGTTTAATAACCTGTCTTCGTATTGCAGCCCCCCCATTCCTCTAATAATCTTGGTCGCTCTTCTTTGCACCCTCTCCAGTTCAGCTATGTCCTTCTTATATATCGGTGACCAGAATTGTACACAGTATTCTACGTGCGGTCGCACTAGTGACTTGTACAGAGGTAGAACTATATTTTTTTCATGAACACTTATACCTCTTTTAATACATCCCATTATTTTATTAGCCCTGGCAGCAGCTGCCTGACACTGTCCACTAAAGTGAAGTTTACCATCCACCCATACACCCACGTCTTTTTCTGTGTCTGTTTTACCCAGTGTTCTACAATTAAGTACATAATCATAAATGTTATTTCCTCTACCCAAGTGCATGACCTTACATTTATCTACATTAAACTTCAATTGCCACTTCTCAGCCCAATCCTCCAATTTACATAAATCTCCCTGTAATATAAAATTATCCTCCTCTGTATTGATTACCCTGCAGAGTTTAGTATCATCTGCAAATATTGAAATTCTACTCCGCATGCCCCCAACAAGGTCATTTATAAATATGTTGAAAAGAAGCGGGCCCAATACTGACCCCTGTGGTACCCCACTATGAACTGAGACCCAGTCCGAGTACGTACCATTAATAACCACCCTTTGTTTCCTATCACTGAGCCAGTTTTTAACCCAGTTACAAATATTTTCCCCTATCCCCATTATTCTCATTTTATGTACCAACCTTTTGTGTGGCACCGTATCAAAAGCTTTTGAAAAGTCCATATACACAACATCCACTGCATTTCCCTGGTCCAGGCTTGAACTTACCTCTTCATAGAAGCTGATCAAATTAGTTTGACAGGATCGATCCCTCATAAACCCATGTTGATACTCTGTCATAAGGTTATTTTTCTTGAGATACTCCAGTATAGCATCTCTCAAGAAACCCTCAAGGATTTTACCAACCGTAGAGGTTAAACTTACCGGCCTATAATTTCCCGGCTCAGTTTTTGTCCCCTTTTTGAATATTGGCACCACATTTGTTATGCGCCAGTCCTGCGGTACCGACCCTGTTATTAAGGAATCTGAGAAGATTAAAAATAATGGTCTATCTATCACGGAACTCAATTCCTGTAGTACTCTGGGGTGTATGCCATCCGGGCCCGGAGATTTGTCAACCTTAGTGATTTCGAGGCGGCGGCGTACTTCCTGCTGGGTTAAGCAGGTAATATTCAAGGGTGAATTTATGGCATCACTGGTCATGTCATCTGCCATGGCATTTTCTTGTATAAAAACCGTAGAAAAAAAGTCATTCAGCAGGTTGGCTTTACCCTCATCCCCTTCCACCATTTCACCAAGACTATTTTTAAGGGGGCCAACACTATCGCTTTTCAGTTTTTTACTGTTTATGTAGTTAAAGAATATTTTAGGATTATTTTTACTTTCTCTCGCAATGAGTCTCTCTGTCTCAAACTTAGCTAACTTAATTTGCTTTTTACATATTTTATTTAATTTTCTATAATTATATAATGCCTCATCACTACCTACCCTCTTAAATTCTTTTAAGGCTTTCTGTTTTTAATATTGTTGGAAGAAAATTATGATATAGTGGGGATATCAGAGACATGGCTGGAGGAGAGCTATGACTGGGCTGTTAATTTACAGGGTTATAGCCTATTCAGGAATGACCGTACAAAAAAGCGAGGGGGAGGTGTGTGACTATATGTAAAATCATCCTTAAAACCCATCCTGCGTGACAACATATGTGAGGGTACTGAGAATGTAGAGTCCCTATGGGTGGAGATAAGGGAGGGGAGAATGAATAATAAAATACTGATAGGGGTGTGTTATAAGACGCCGAATATTATGGAAGAGGTAGAGAATCTCCTCATAAAGCAAATTGATAAAGCAGCGAGTCTCGGAGAGGTAATTATTATGGGGGACTTTAACTATCCTGATATAAATTGGGGAACAGAAACTTGCAGTTCCAGCAAAGGAAATAGATTTTTGATAACAATGAAAGATAATTACCTTTCACAAATGGTACAGGACCCCACAAGAGGGGGAGCACTACTAGACCTTGTACTAACCAATAGGCCAGACCGCATATCAAATATACAAGTTGGGGGTTACTTGCGGAATAGTGATCACAAAATAATAAGTTTTCATGTATTCTTTAGTAAGATGTCTAGTAGAGGGGCTACAAGGACACTAAACTTCAGGAAAGCAAATTTTAAACGGTTGAGAGATGATCTTAGTGCAATAAACTGGGATGATGTACTAAGTAATAAAAGTACACAAAGCAAATGGGAGACTTTTATGAGCATCCTGAATAGGGCTTGTGCAGAAAATATACCCTATGGGAACAAACATGTTAGAAATAGGAGGAAACCCCTATGGCTAAATAGAGCTGTAAGGGAAGCAATAAAAGAAAAACAGAAAGCCTTAAAAGAATTAAAGAGGGAAGGTAGTGATGAGGCATTATATAATTATAGAAAATTAAATAAAATATGTAAAAAGCAAATTAAGTTAGCTAAGTTTGAGTCAGAGAGACTCATTGCGAGAGAAAGTAAAAATAATCCTAAAATATTCTTTAACTACATAAACAGTAAAAAACTGAAAAGCGATAGTGTTGGCCCCCTTAAAAATAGTCTTGGTGAAATGGTGGAAGGGGATGAGGGTAAAGCCAACCTGCTGAATGACTATTTTTCTACGGTTTTTATACAAGAAAATGCCATGGCAGATGACATGACCAGTGATACCATAAATTCACCCTTGAATATTACCTGCTTAACCCAGCAGGAAGTACGCCGCCGCCTCGAAATCACTAAAGTTGACAAATCTCCGGGCCCGGATGGCATACACCCCAGAGTACTACAGGAATTGAGTTCTGTGATAGAAAGACCATTATTTTTAATCTTCTCAGATTCATTAATAACAGGGTCGGTACCGCAGGACTGGCGCATAGCAAATGTAATGCCAATATTCAAAAAGGGGACAAAAACTGAGCCGGGAAATTATAGGCCGGTAAGTTTAACCTCTACGGTTGGTAAAATCCTTGAGGGTTTCTTGAGAGATGCTATACTGGAGTATCTCAAGAAAAATAACCTTATGACAGAGTATCAACATGGGTTTATGAGGGATCGATCCTGTCAAACTAATTTGATCAGCTTCTATGAAGAGGTAAGTTCAAGCCTGGACCAGGGAAATGCAGTGGATGTTGTGTATATGGACTTTTCAAAAGCTTTTGATACGGTGCCACACAAAAGGTTGGTACATAAAATGAGAATAATGGGGATAGGGGAAAATATGTGTAACTGGGTTAAAAACTGGCTCAGTGATAGGAAACAAAGGGTGGTTATTAATGGTACGTACTTGGACTGGGTCTCAGTTCATAGTGGGGTACCACAGGGGTCAGTATTGGGCCCGCTTCTTTTCAACATATTTATAAATGACCTTGTTGGGGGCATGCGGAGTAGAATTTCAATATTTGCAGATGATACTAAACTCTGCAGAGTAATCAATACAGAGGAGGATAATTTTATATTACAGGGAGATTTATGTAAATTGGAGGATTGGGCTGAGAAGTGGCAATTGAAGTTTAATGTAGATAAATGTAAGGTCATGCACTTGGGTAGAGGAAATAACATTTATGATTATGTACTTAATTGTAGAACACTGGGTAAAACAGACACAGAAAAAGACTTGGGTGTATGGGTGGATGGTAAACTTCACTTTAGTGAACAGTGTCAGGCAACTGCTGCCAGGGCTAATAAAATAATGGGATGTATTAAAAGAGGTATGTGTTCATGAAAAAAATATAGTTCTACCTCTGTACAAGTCACTAGTGTGACCGCACTTAGAATACTGTGTACAATTCTGGTCACCGATATATAAGAAGGACATAGCTGAACTGGAGAGGGTGCAGAGAAGAGCGACCAAGATTATTAGAGGAATGGGTGGGCTGCAATACGAAGACAGGTTATTAAACTTGGGGTTATTTAGTTTGGAAAAACGAAGGCTTAGGGGGGATCTAATCACAATGTATAAATATATGAGGGGACAGTACAGAGACCTTTCCAAAGATCTTTTTACACCTAGGCCTGCAACTGGAACACGGGGGCATCCGCTATGTCTTGAGGAAAGAAGGTTTAATCATAATCACAGACGAGGATTCTTTACTGTACGAGCAGTGAGACTATGGAACTCTCTGCCGCATGATGTTGTAATGAGTGATTCACTACTAACATTTAAGCAGAGCCTGGATGCCTTTCTTGAAAAATTTAATATTACCAGTTATGTATATTAGATTTTATGACAGGGTATTGATCTAGGGAACTAGTCTGATTGCCGGATGTGGAGTCAGGAAGGACATTTTTTCCCCATGGGAACTTGTTTGCCACATTGGGGTTTTTTTTGCCTTCCTCTGGATCAACATGTTAGGCTACGTATTGAACTAGATGGACTTAGAGTCTCCCTTCAACCTTAAAAACTATGATACTATGATACTATTATCTTGAAATTGGGGTGGAGGAGAGGCCACTTTATGGAGCACTTCAGATCCATTGAAGCAGCTGCTGTTTTGGCCTCATCTACATTTGTTAGCGATGGTTGTGTCCGTGAAAAAAAGGATCATATCAGATTATCCATGGGAAGAAGTACACCTGTTCTTTTGGATGGTATTTGTTGTTACAAAACCTGTAACCTGAAGCCTGCTGCGGTTTCATTTGCGCCCAGGCGTCAGCTGCCATTTAGGGCTGTGCCTTGGGTTGTTCAGCTGGCTGCTTTCTCCTCCACGTATAAGTGTGGAGAGGCAGCTAGTGCGCATGCGTGTGCCGATTTACCCCAGCCGCAGCCTAACTACAGTGTTTCGCCTAGTGAGTATGCTCAGCCTGACTGTGCCATTGCTGAGGCTAAGTCTTCATTTCGGGATACAGCGCATGCTCCCACACTTAGTGCGAAAAGCCTCTTTGCACAGGTGTTTGCACACTCCGTGCCGGGTCTAGGTCCTGTGTTGTGCCTAGACACCATAAAGCTGATAGTCTTTTTTCAGACACTGTATTTCATGCTACTGAGCATGCTCAGGCACTTACTGCATCAGAGACTATGTCCGGTAATGAACTCTTTGGCCCTGCCCCTGATGTTGGGGTCCCATATAGACCACAGGGCATCAGGTGTCCTGACGATGTGGCCAGGCCACTCCCAAATGGCTTGCAGAGGCCCGCCCCTATGACTTGTCACTGCATTATTGATGGTCAGACGATGACTGGTGAGGTGTTTGGGTCATGGCAGCCATGAGGTCATCATTGAAGTTGCGGTTCCAAATAGGACGCTAGTTATGCCACTCATGACGTGTCACTCTGCTTTTGTCTCCAGGAGGTGCATTGTGGTTCACCCTGGTTTGGGGCGGACCCAGGTTATAAAAGGGTCTGGAGCCAACAAGGAGGTGCGCAGTCTTCTATTATGCTCCGAAAGAGCACACCTCCATGTGTTGAACCCATTGCGGCTTTAGGCCAGAGGTAGGCAGGGATAGGGTTTCGATGCAGGCCACCACCACAGTTGGTAACGCAGAACGGTTAAGACCAGCTCCTGTCCTACCAGTCCTGCTTGTGCAGCCCAGTGGCATTAACAGGTCTGCTGCTGCTGATGCACCTGCTGTCCACAGGTGTGGCCCCTACGCACACGGTCAGCGTACTCAATGGCCCCTGTGTTGTTAACAGGGAGTTCCTGGGCTGGGTGGGCATGTGGACCCTGTGACGCTAACAGGGCTCCCAGTCTCCAGATCCGAATGGCATCTAACTCGGTTCAGGCTACTATTAGTTTCATAGCCACACAGCTCTGTATCCTCCACCAAACCTTCCAGTTGCCAACCTCTCCTTTTCCATCTGGGAGCACGGTGGACACTGACTGCTGATGGGGATATATACCTTTCTCTTTCTTTTCTTGACAATTTTCGGTATATAGCGGTAACATAGTATATACCACCTTATCCAAATCTGCCAGTCCCACTGTAACAGATGGTGTTTCTTCAGCAAATGTTACTGTTGCTTAACCCCTTCACCCCCGGCCACTAAAACACCCTAATGACCGGGCCATTTTTTGCAATTCTGACCAGTGTCACTTTGACAGGTTATAACTCTGGAACGCTTCAACGGATCCTGGCGATTCTGACATTGTTTTTTCGTGACATATTGTACTTCATGTCAGTGGTAAATTTAAGCCGATACGTTTTGCATTTATTTGTGAAAATTTAGGAAATTGTGCGAAAATTTGGAAAATTTCGTAATTTTCAAACTTTGAAAATTTATGCCCATAAATCTGAGAGATATGTCACACAAAATAGTTACTAAATAACATTTCCCACTTGTCAACTTTACATCAGCGCAATTTTTGAAAAAAAAAAAAATTTCGTTAGGAAGTTAGAAGGGGTCAAAGTTCATCAGCAATTTCTAATTTTTCCAACAAAATATTTTTTTTAGGGACCACATCACATTTGAAGTGACTTTGAGAGGCCGAGTTGACAGAAAATAGCCAAAAGTGACCCCATTCTAAAATCTGCACCCCTCACACTGCTCAAAACCACATCCAAGAAGTTTATTAACCCTTTAGGTGCTTCACAGGAACCAAAGCAATGTGGAAGGAAAAAATGAAAATTTTACTTTTTAACACAAAAATGTTACTTTAGCCATAAAATTTTCATTTTTACAAGGGAGAAAAGAGAAAGTGCACCCTACAATTTATTGTGCATTTTCTCCTGAGTACGCTGATACCCCATATGGGGTAAAAATCAATTGTTTGCGTGCACGGCAGAGGTCGAAAGGCAAGGAGCGCCATTTGAATTTTTGAACACAAAATTAGCTGCACTCATTAGCGGACGCCATGTCGGGTTTGAAGACCCCCTGAGGTGCCTAAACAATGGAGCTCCCCCACAAGTGACCCCATTTTGGAAACTAGAGCCCTCAAATATTTTTTCTAGATGTTTGATGAGCACTTTGAACACCTGGGGGCTTCACAGAAGTTTATAACGTTGAGCCGTGAAAAGAAAAAAAAAATTTTTTACCACAAAACTGTTGCTTCAACTAGGTAGCTTTTTTTTTCTCAAGGGTATCGGGAAAAAATGCAACATAAAATGTATTGTCCATTTTCTCCTGAGTACGCAGATACCTCATATGTGGTGGAAATCAAATGTTTGGACACACGGCAGTGCTCGAAAGGCAAGGAGCGCCATTTGAATTTTTGAACGCAAAATTAGCTGCACTAATTAGCGGACGCCATGTCGGGTTTGAAGACCCCCTGAGGTGCCTAAACAATGGAGCTCCCCCACAAGTAACCCCATTTTGGAAACTATAGCCCTCAAATATTTTTTCTAGATGTTTGATGAGCACTTTGAACACCTGGGGGCTTCACAGAAGTTTATAACGTTGAGCCGTGAAAAGAAAAAAATTTTTTTTTACCACAGAACTGTTGCTTCAACTACGTAGCTTTTTTTTTCACAAGGGTATCGGGAAAAAATGCAACATAAAATGTATTGTCCATTTTCTCCTGAGTACGCAGATACCTCATATATGGTGGAAATCAAATGTTTGGACACACGGCAGTGCTCGGAAGGCAAGGAGCGCCATTTGAATGCAAAATTAGCTGCACTCATTAGCGGACGCCATGTCAGGTTTGAAGACCCCCTGAGGTGCCTAAACAATGGAGCTCCCCCACAAGTGACCCCATTTTGGAAACTAGAGCCCTTAAATAATTTTTCTATATGTTTGGTGAACACTTTGAACACCTGGGGGCTTCACAGAAGTTTATAACGTTGAGCCGTGAAAAGAAAAAAAAAATTTTTTACCACAAAACTGTTGCTTCAACTAGGTAGCTTTTTTTTTCACAAGGGTATCAGGAAAAAATGCACCATAAAACGTATTGTCCATTTTCTCCTGAGTACGCAGATACCTCACATGTGGTGGAAAGTAATTGTTGGGCGCATGGCGGGGCTCAGAAGAGAAGGGCACCATTTGACAGCTTAATTGATTGGAATCATTAGCGGACGCCATGTCACGTTTTTAGACCCCCCCCCATGGTGCCTAAACAGTGGAGCTCCCCCACAAATTACCCCATTTTGGAACTAGATCCCTCAAGGAATTTATCTAGATGTTTAGTGAGCCCCTTATACCCCCAGGGGCTCCACTGAAAGTTGATAACGTTGAACCGTGAAAATTATTATTTTTTTTTTTTTAAAAAAAATTTAAATTTTTGCAGCAACAAGGTAGCTTTTTTTTTTTCTTTTTAAAACGGTATCAGGAAAAAATGCACCATAAAACGTATTGTGCAATTTTTCCCGAGTACGCAGATACCTCACATGTGGTGGAAATCAATTGTTTGGGCGCATGGCGGGGCTCAGAAGACAAGGAACGCCATTTGACTTTTCAAACGCACAGACGCAGTGCACTGATCGGCCGCTGCAGGAGGCACGGTCGCATGAGATACAAAAAGCGCTGGGGATACGGAAAAAAAAAAAAGTCACGCCAAAAATTGAGCAGGGATGTTGATCCGCGCTCAGCGGGACGCACGGACAGATGCGATACTTTTTTTTCCGTATCCCCGACGCTTTTTGTATTGCATCAGTCCGTGCGTCCCGCCGAGCGCTGATCAGGGATGCACATAACGGATCGGCATCCCTGCTCAATTTTTGGCGTGACTTTTTTTTCCGTATCCCCGATGCTTTTTGTCACGCCAAAAATTGAGCAGGGATGCCGATCCGTTATGTGCATCCCTGATCAGCGCTCGGCGGGACGCACGGACAGATGCGATACAAAAAGCGTCGGGAATACGGGAAAAAAAGTCCCGCCGAAAACTGACCACGGATGCAGATACGCATGAGGTGTAAAAATAGAAAGGGGATAGAGGAAAAAAAAGAAAAAAAAAAGTTATACTCACAGTACCCAGAGGATTAGCAGGAGGAACAGAAGGCAAGGAACAGATTTACAGCAGCAGCCAGCAGGCAGGAAGTTGGACAGCTCAGCAGAAGACCCAGGAAGAAGGACCCAGCGATGGAGGCAGATGTGATCGGCCGGTGAAGACAGGTAAGAGGACGTCGGGGGGACAGCAGAGGGGGACGGGGACAGCAGAGGGGGACAGCAGAGGGGGAGAAGGAGAGCAGAGGGGGAGAGCAGAGGAGGGAGATACCGGAGGAGCTGCAGAATAGAGATCACGGGGGAGGCCGGCAGATTGGAATGTAGGGGGGCAGACTGGGATGTCGGGGGGCAGATCGGGATGTCTGGGGGCAGATCGGGATGTCTGGGGGCAGATCGGGATGTCTGGGGGCAGATCGGGATGTCTGGGGGCAGATCGGGATGTCGGGGGGGGCAGATCGGGATGTCAGAGGGCAGATCGGGATGTGGGGGGGCAGATCGGGATGTCAGGGGGGCAGATCGGGATGTCGGGGGGCAGATCGCAGGGGGGCACGGGCAGGGGCCATTACGGGAGCGCGCAGGAGCAATCACAAGAGCGCGTAGGGGCTACAAGGAGAGCAAGGAGGAGGGAGATACCGGAGGAGCTGCAGAATAGAGATGGCGGGGGCAGATCAGGATGTCGGGGGGGCAGATCGGGATGTCGGGGGGGCAGATCAAGATGTCGGGGGGGCAGACCGCAGGGGGGCACGAGCAGGGGCCATTACGGAAGCGCGCAGGGGCTGCAAGGTGAGCACAATACTCACCGCTCCTGCTCCGTGACGTGACGTGACAGCAGCGGCAGCAGCAGCGGTGGCGTGGTACCACTAGTACCAGCCAGTGCTGCACGCTGCAGACATGTTGGGGGAGGGTCCCCAGAACTGCACACTGATTGGAGCGATTGCGCGTCATAGCACGATCGCTCCAATCAGTGCTGCAGGGGGGGGCCACGGTGTCTGCTTGCTTCCAGCCAATGATC